>NW_028292570.1:10440245-10538504 GCF_029948245.1 Actinia tenebrosa | reverse complement strand
TCTCGTTTTTTAGTGTCTCTCTGTGGTTCCCAGGGTACCGCGCTTAGGCTTCCGGCCCTCTTCCGGCCCCTCCACCCTTGGACCCAACATGTCAGCCATCTATGTAGCACTAATGGGTCTCTTACCTTAATAATCTTGTCAGTTTTTCAGGTGCGCATGCACTGACTGAGTGTTGGGCCTGGGAAAAAAACAAAACAAAATCAAAACAAAGCCTTAAGCCAAGCTTGGCGCTGAGAGTGGAACGCTTTGCAGAGGCAGTGGGGAAGCGTTGACGTCAGAACTAGGGCTTGGCTGATCTGATTCTATCCTTTGAAAAAGTACAATATTTCGTTAAATCAAATGGCATAGCATGCAAATGCTTTGGAGACCACCAACCCAACAAAATACTTAAAAGCTGCACCCCACAGAAAGGCACGATTATTGTTTTGGCCAGCCTGCTGGCCCAATTGGCTTATTCATATGCAAATGTACTGATAGAAAATCATCTATTCTGGGTAAAAAAGGAAGAAAATCAAACATGAATTTCAAAAAGGGCAGCTCTAGAGGAAACCCCTTCAGCCTTAACTGCACTCGAATGCCTCAAAGTAGGTTTGGAATTCTAAAATCAAACCGAATTCCTGACACCCTAGGCTCTTTCGGGCAAGTCCTGGACCAAGAGTGAAGAGTAAGTTCTGGGGGGGATGGGCATCCCAGCATAGTGACCTTTTAAAAAACAGGTTAGATATATATTACGATATGAGATGTTCAGAAATTTCTGAAAGTTGTTTTATCCATGTATATATTTATACGACTGGAGATGTTCAGAAATTTCTGAAAGTTGAATGTTGTATACATATATACATATAACGATATGAGATGTTCAGAAAAAAAGTGATGACATGGTACATATAAAATAAATCAGAAATTTTCTGAACTTCTAAATGCCCGTATGCAACAAAAGTTCCTATCCGTTGAATAGCTATTTATGTCAGAAACCGGGTAAATTTTTGGGGGGTCTTCGTTTTGTACATTTCATGGGGTAATATACAAAACGAAGACCCCACCGAAAACCGTGTAAATTGCAAAATCTATATTTTCTATTACTTTTTAAGTGCAATTGAATGTTTTCCGCGTCGTTTCGGGTAAATTAAAGGGGGTCTTCGTTTTAGGGGTCTCCGGTCTTCGGTCTTCGGTCTTCGGTCTTCGGTCTTCGGTCTTCGGTCTTCGGTCTTCGGTCTTCGGTCTTCGGTCTTCGGTCTTCGGTCTTCGGTCTTCGGTCTTCGGTCTTCGGTCTTCGGTCTTCGGTCTTCGGTCTTCGGTCTTCGTTTTGTACTCACGCCGTATTTCATTCTACTTTCGTACTATTTTTGCAGATTCCTCAAGCTGATTGTCAAGTTACATGAAATATTTTGGCTCCAAAGACTACTACGAATAAACTTAAAATACAGAGAAGTTTATTCGGCCTTTTAATATTTGGTTTTATATGAAGTAATAAGAATAATTTAAGTAAACGAATATATTTCGCCTATCTTCTTGACCTTAAGTCATTCAACTTCTAGCTCGTTAAACTTTAAGAATATGTCCATTCTGATTTAGAAATATCTGTGAACATAAAAAACTTTAAAATTAAAGCAACTGTGAGGAAAATCTTTGGTTTTTACCGTCTTAAGTAAAGAATTTCGATTCACAAATAACGAGTTAGAAAATTCCCGTGTGAGACACTCTTTGCAAAGCGCGTGACCCCATGCAGGACTTAATTACGTATGGCTAAAAATAGGAATGGAATGGACATGATGGAACTGGAATTTGGACTGATTTTTATCTATACCTTTAATTTTTGGCATACGCGTTTTAATCAAAATGATTTTCACTACTTTGAGCTCTTTGAAGTTTTTATAAACAATATTTTCACTTTATTATTGTTCGGATCCATGTCAAAACAACAGCATTTCTGCACAGACCCATATTTCATCTAGAAGTAATACCTAACTTCCGGTCCTGTGAATAAATTTGTTGTTCTAGTGATCCTATGGTTTAAAACAAACAGTCTACACACACTCTACCTCTGGCAAAAAATGCCAGGTTAAGACCCCATCATCCTTCCACTCCCCACGACCCCGCACCCGTCCTAGCGTCTTTTTTACTGGGATAACTGTGGTTTACCATGCATGTTGAAGCCAGGTCCTCCAGGTATCCCAGCTTACCCTGGAACCAGGGTCTAGTTTTTTTTTCTGTCTTCTCCACGACAAAATGGGAAAGTTGCGCAATAGTACCCAGGGGTCTTCAGGAACTTACCCAAGAGACCTTAGCGGGCATCTGCTATAGGGTTCCCGTCTATAGTCCAATCAATTATCATGTACCAGATGTCAATCACTGTCACTATGTTGTCAACTGATTATGAGTGGGCGGAGCTAGCACTACTGATGATATCCTCCAAGTAATTGAGGCATGGAAATGACAAAACCTAGTGTGTATGCTTATAAAATAAGAGGGCCACTTCTGCTCGAAGGCGATCTGTAATTTAGATGATTTACCTTCTTCATCACGAGTCGAATAATCAACTGAATTTTCATTTGAATATTGCAAGATTGCATTATTCCTGTTCGTACGTATAAAAGGAATAATCGACTAATGATTTCATTAATGTACTCTAGGGGTCAACGCTTGAGCTTGTTTGACTCTAATATTCTCTTGATAACACTTTATATATTCTACGTGTTTGCCCCCCAGCATCCCATAATTCAAGATGGTCGCTGTATCAGTAAAAAGGTCTATTCTGAAAGTGATAGAAAGACGTCATCTTACTAATTAACACAAAATAAACTTTCACGACTTTTACACCCACGCACATAATGATAAAGCATTATTATGATAGTCTATTTACGCAACTCAAACTAGTCTAAGTTGCTCGCTAGTTTTCCGCTTTCGTATTTGACACTAGTGTTGTGCATTTTTAAAATGTTTAAGAATTTATTATAATTCTGCATGTGTTTTTTATCCATTTTCATGTTGTATTTTGTTGTTTGTCTTCGAAAAACTCTCCATCGAAAAATCTTGAAAAATTCTTCTTTGAATCTTGGGTTGTAAAATGCGTATATAAAAGGGTTCAAACACGAACTTAGTCCCGTGAATACACGAGCTAACAACTGGAATTGTTTCCTTTTTGCAGCGTTTTCAAGGAAAAAATCGAAGGAGTTAAGAATATTGAACAAAAGTAGCGGCATCCAACAGATGATGTAACTAATGACAACGAGTAATAACATTTGAACGACCTTCCTTCTGGATATTTTTCTGGCTGAATTTCGAAAGCTTTTTTCTTTGTCCCTGTCTTTGAGAGCTAAAAATATCTTAATATAGCAAACTATAATTATTAAGGGAGGAAGAAAGAAAAGCAGTGATTGAGTAGCCATGAAAAGAATCTTACTAGCCATGTCTTTGCCGACACAACAAGTACTGGTCAATTCAAAATTTGTCTCGTTGAAGTTTGAAGAAGCTATCTTCTCCGTTCCTATGGTAAAATGGCGTCAAAATTGAAGTGCACATAGCGTACGTCCATACCATAAATGTGGCTTTAATTTTCTTCTTTTGAAGAGTCAGTCCTTTGAGAGGATAAACAATGTTTACAAAGCGGTCCAACGCAATACCCGCTAATAAACTGAACACTGCTGCACCACCACATAACATTGCGATCGTTCCATTCACGATGCAAAAAACCAGCAAAAACCCTTCTAAAAAGCCGTCAAAAATCCATCGCATTGTAGCTGTAAGGATGTGAATCCTCAAAAGTACATCCGATACTGACTCAGTTGTAGAACTAAGCAGTTAGACAAGCTCGTGAGCATTTTCCTCGATCGTACCATGACGACACAAACCGTACAATTTGAAAGAACTCCAACAATCATTGTTACGACATTTAAAGCAATATATCCAGAGTTTTGACTTGAAAAAACTTGGTCTGCCTTGGACATGGCGAAACAGGTCTATAAAACGTCCCAGTTGATAAGTTTGGTTCAAATGACAAAAATTACACATGAAAAATTTTCGGAATAATTAAAGCTTAATTGCATATAAAATTAAATTTAGTGGCCGTCATTGGGTTTGAAATAAATGCTGATTGTTGTACAGAATCATTACACCCATGCTGTTAAATTGTTTTTCTCGACAAGATTATTCACCTTCGAATTACGGTTTCTCGAGGTCGTTTCTTTTATGAGTCACGTGGTAATATAAATGCAAGAGGTGTCGATTGGGCCGACAGCTGATATTTGTTGATCAATAGAAATGGCCGGTTAAGTGATATTCCGTTCCGTGTACGTGCTGTCAGTACCATGATTGTTTCCCACGACCCATACAACAAACATTCCTATATTTCTTTAATGTCGAGTCTATCAAGGAATCAAACCTCGAACATTACGTCATAGCCGCCATGTTGGTTAACTAGACACTAGAGAAAACGTTTGCGCATGCGTGCACTTCATTTCGTTTTCTAAGACTTTTGAAGAGTTTGAGTGAGAAAATTCATGTTTGTTTTCTCCAAGTATACAAAAAAGATCGAGAGTATACTTTTGTCAGAATAATAAACTGTATTAACAAACACAATACGAAAGAATTAGCCTTAAGTTTCAAGCATGGACACTAAATTACTTACACTAAATCCGTGAAACAAATACTAATTTTTAGCAATAAATAGTGATAATTAAACAATAGAAAACAAAGGATTCTGTGTGAAATAGTACTAATTAGTACCATTTAATGTTCACGGTTTTAGTGCGTGCACTCTATCAGGCATGTTTGAAAGTCAAATTTACAAATTACAAATTTACAAATTTATAAATGAATCCCCATTTTGATCAAGTTTTTTGTGGAGTTCGAGGTTTAAAAGACGAAGAAGTCGTGGTTTAAAGTGAGTTGTTTGTTCAAATATGGCGACTGAAGTTTCCTCCCTTGTCAGAGTATATACATCAGATCAACATCAGATACCATAGGGAAATTATATAGAAAAAACAAAGGTGCGCGCGAAAAAAATGTTCTAGTGCATTTTTGATTGATCTTTTTTGCCCTTTCGCCGCATTACAGAGGACATTATCTTGATCTTGAATTTTAAAAATAATTAATTATTCAATTTTTCCGATTTTATTTTCACCATTCACTTTAATCTAAATTGGGCTCCCTGTGGTCGGTTCACTATACAAAGCATTCCTTATTAGCTTCTCTCGGTTAGATCAACCAACATGGCAGCTGTATCATTGTTATTTTATCTCAAGGGATTTTTCGGTCACGTGGTTGCATTCCAAGAATGTGATAGGACAGTGCATTATCGCTTCCTAATATAACTTGTCCCGTCATTTCTTATCCCTGCAATTTTGTGGAAATGCTCTTTCAAGACAAATGATAATACAATAGTTGGTAGTGCGAGAAAACGCAGAACAGATTTCACAAGAAGACATGTGATTTTATTGGACTTCATTTGGTGATTCTCATTTATTTACAATATGTCTCTTTTTTCCTGAGAATCAAAACTATGAAAAATTACATGGCTTAATCTTAGTGTGACTTGCAAAACCGGCTTGCACAGCTATCTATCCTTTTTGTGAGAGTGTCTTTAAGGTCATTTTTCTACAGTAGAAGTAGAAGTAGAAGTAGAAGTCATTAAATGAAAACTTAAGAAACAATATACATTTGGTACAGGAACGCACCCAAGAAGGACTGAAAATAACACCGACTTTCCGTTTCGTGTATTTAAAAATGGAAATAAAAGTTTACAAAATGTGTGTAAAATCGAAATTAGGCGTACTGACCATCATGCCTGCTGGCATTTAGGGCAGCAACAAAGAATGGGGGGGATTAGGTGTGAGAGTCCCCAAACCCCGTTTGAATAAGTCCATGCTGGGCGGTAAACCTGGTCAATAATATATCTTATTAACAAATTAGATTTTTTAAAGGCCATTTGTGTTAGATGAGGGTGGCAATGGGGTACCCAATTGTCAGTTATCTTCTCATTTTTCGGTCGAATGTCAGTTAGCTGTTATAATTTTTGCGAGCGCTGATCATTATTATTAAGAGGAAATTTTTTCAATAATGAGCAATAATGGCAAAAAGCGCCAAAACCTAGACCTTCGTATGAGTTTTGATCCCAATTTTCGTTTTGGGTTAACACTCAAAACCTTTTTTAACAGTTAGAAACTGATGTACTATGATAAAATGCTTGTTTGAAGTGGTATTTTCAATTGTACAACGATGTTTTGTTGTATATGTGTTAGAATGTAGCTTTTCAGGCTTTTTTATAGAAAATGTATGGGAAATAAACAAATGAAGGCTTAAACCTCATTTTCGAATACAATTTTTGCTTTGGGTTAACACTTTGATTCCACTTTCATCGATTATCTCCACTTCCAAACAAGTTAAACTTTCTGAATAACAAGATTTTAGACTTATGTACAACAGCCTTTCTTCGAGAAAATAGTTTTTGGCGCTCATCGCTTGAATTCTCTCTTAACCAAAATAATGAAATATCAGTCAACTATTAAGTACTAATTTTAGGTCATTGATCAATTTATAAATATGTAATTATTTATAATTTGACTTTATATATATATATATATATACACAGACATAGAAATTCAAATCTAAAGTAGAATAGGATGTTTGCATGATGGCGTCATTTGACTCCTACTACCATAATGCTTCGTGAATTTTCTTTCTTATTTAAATTGGTATTCCCTCATGACAATAGTAAGACAACCGGTGCTAATTGATTGAACGAAAGAAAGTTTGCAAAGGAGTCTGGTAGTAGAGGTCAGTGACGCCATCGTGCAAACGTCCTATTATGGAATTTACTTAGAGAGGTTGACACGTGAAAGTTTAACTGATAAACTTGTGGCCCTCTTTTTTAACGTCTCTGAATGAGACGGGACCGCCATTTTACGTGCGCATGGCCATCCATATGAGCATAGTTAATAGCATCTATGATATGAGTCATAGGTAACGAAGACTTGACTAGTTACATGCAAATATTTTAGATGGTTGTTATATTTTATATTTGCATTAATTAATTAAATGAATGACCTGATTAATTCTTATGTAATGTGATCAACCTTGTCAGAATTGATTATACGTGTGTTCGTGTATACATTTAGCAATTATTCGCCGAAAGCGAAGTGAATATCGGGGAATATTTACCGAGACGCGAGTCTTCGAGCGGCGAGGTTAATATTCTCCATATTAATATTCTCCATATAATTGTGTTAGCATTTACCAACTTGTGTACAGAGTAACTTATTTTTATATATATAATAATTCAATAAATAAAAACAAACAAACAGAAACTTTTAGTTTGCATGACAAATCCTATTAACCAATGAGCGCTCGCGTTCTTAGGAAGTACAAACGTTGGTATATGCTAATTATTATTATTGTGCAAGATTCTTTAAGGTGACTGCCTCTTTTGAACGTTCGATTTGAGCCCACGATCATGTGTACGTGTTATGAGAGAGAAAATGAAGATTTTTACAGACGAACAAAATGAGACGTCAGTCTCCAAATTATTTATCTCATGAAAACAAGATAAAAAAGAATTATCAATTAGCATAGCTATATAAGATGCTGACATAATATTTCAGCACGGCTACCATCACGAACAAGTTTAGATATCGGTATGCATTCAAATTACAAGCGAACCTCTTAGCTCCTTCCACTTAGCATTTGTACCGCTTAGTTACACAGTTTTTACATTTTTGCTCAGTTATTTTAGCACTATTCTTTAGAGTCTTATGATAGAAATGCCACGGCTTGTAATCTTTTCTATACATTTGCGTTATATTCACATATTAGCTTTAGTTTCAGCTATGCCGGCTTTATTCTTAGATCTTCACTCTTAATAACTAATTTTTCTAACGCACAAAAAAAAAATTTGACTTTTGTAGGATTTTTTTATTTTTATTTTTATTTTATTTTTGTCTCAATGAGACTTCTTGAAAACTGAAAGGACGAAACACGACAAATCAATGTATGTTTTTGTCTTTTAGTCAAAAATCTCTACGTTGTGTAATTGTAGAATGATTCACTAGCCGGCATTATGCAATTATACAGTCTCCAAAGAGCTATTATCTTACTTATAATCTCTTTCTGATCGGAGAAGAAAATTTTGCTTCAAAAACTTGCTTCCTACGTAGGCATCCATCTAATGCTGATTATCTCGAAAACAAACATCTTTCTTTTAATCTTTTGAATCACTTTAAAAAATCGTAGTTTTTATGAAAAAGTTTTATTTTTTTTCCAAAAGTAGCCAGTTACTTTAGTCCTTTTCCGGTTGGTTTTTGAAGGTAAAAAAAAAAAAAAGATCGTAATAACCCCAGATTAATCTGTTCCCTTCGACTGAAAGAATCGGTGTGGAAGTAATCGTTTCCCACTAGCTTTACTGGAAGTGAAAGACGGCATTGCTCGTATATGTTTTTGGTCCTGTGAAAGGCCTTGATCGTGACCCTCTGTAGAGCTTGTCCTGTTAGATAATTTTAGACAACATTAGTTTTATAGTATCCGCCAGCTGTAAACGAATCACAAGACACATTCAGTTCGCTAAAAGCATGTTAAATGTATTTTTAAAACTTTATTTTGAAACAGAAGTTGAAGAAAAAAATTAAAATCGTAGTTCAGAAACTAACTACTTCAAGGAAGGGGATGGCAATATAATAAGAATTTTTCCAAGAAAATGGGGCATAACGATCTAAAGCGGGGTAAGGACCCAGAGTATAGCCTTTACTTCAAGTAGGTCATCAGGCCGAAGGCTGTCATATCAAACTTATCACTAACCATGGGTAACATAACTTATTTGATATCCAAGGAAATACTTTACGAAAAATGCATGCTTACTGTAACAATTCTTCGGAGGTTTCCCATAATTCTTTTAATTTGTTTACATCGTCGACCATTCTTCCTCTCAAAATATTTTCCTCTTTCAAAAAATCTGTAGCTTGTTGCATCTTTTCACTGCTTAAGTCAGGATGAGCAATGCCGATTCTCTCTTGATTAAGAATTTGAAGGCCATTCACCAAACGTTGGTCCCAAGAAATCTTTTTGTTCATTTCGGTCAGCCGCTTTCTTGCTGCCTTTTTATCGGCCTCACTTTTCAGATTTTTGATGTGTCTTTCAATCTCTTTAAACTTGTATAAAGTGCTGTCGTCGAAGTGTTCTCTCAGGACGTTTGCACATGTTTCTCTGTATGGCTGTACCAATTTGCACTATGATGAACACAGTTTTCTGACGTTTATTTTCTTTTTCTAAATCCTCCAATCTCGCTTCCATTTGTTGCAGCTTTTCTTTTTCTAAAGTTTCTTTTTCTAAAGTTTCTTTTTCTAAAGTTTCTTTTTCTAAAGTTTCTTTTTCTAAAGTTTCTTTTTCTAAAGTTTCTTTTTCTAAAGTTTCTTTTTCTGAATTCATCATTCTCTCTTTCATTTCTTGCAGCTGTTTGCTCAACAATTCATTCTTATCTTTCAGGTCTTGTATTTCCTTTTCTAAAGCTTTGCTCCTTTCTTCAAGACATTCAATTCTGCTATCCTTGCTACGCAAACCGTCTCTTAAGGCTTCTGTCAAAGATGCTATCCTCCCCTTATTTCTATCGATTTGGCCTTGGATGTTGTTTTGATCATGGTTTAGGTCCATATTGCGGCTCCTGGATTTTTGTCCTGAAAATAGTAAAATACTATTATACTTTTAAAAAGTCGAAACAATGATAAACTGGCATGATAGACACTGCAGATCATTGCAACAAATTAGCTAGGACTGCGCGTTAAAGCTTACCAGAACGAGATAAATTGCAGGCGTATCTCAGCAGCTCGGTGCAGATGTATCAAACGAATCACCTTTAGGCCCTAGATGGCGTTTGTTGAGCATTTAACTTTATAACACATACATAAAGACTGAAAACTATTTTTTGGACATTCATTCAGCAGGGAGACTATGTCATTTGTCTAAATCAGTGCAAACTGAAAGCTGAAGCTGTGATCAGCATCTCGGAAAAAAGGGGACGCCGCTTTGTTCTTTTTTTGGCAATGATTACATTCATTACGTCAATTTGAATAATATCCGCAGTGCAACACTACATGTTCCTCAAAGGTCAATAGTACCTTTGTCAGTTACACAGAGAATTTAAATTCTCTAGTTTATAAAAACATTTCCTTTTCGGCTTGTCAAAGTAACTCAAAATATTGTTCTGCGATTATGTTTTGTCTTTGTAGTGTTTGCTGTATGTGCATGGATATAACTGCTCACAACTGAAAACCGCTAAAACAAAGTGAAAAATGTTCTCAGTGATCAAACCTCCAGCTGATATAATTAGAACTTTGGAAAACAAATCCTTTCATGAAGAAAAAGTAAGAAAAATCTTTATAGAGCTCACTTTTCGTATTGCCAAACAACGGAATGACGCACATTCGGTACTCGTATTTCAACAGACGGACATTTCTAGCTTGGACGTAATATTTTCCCGTTTCAGATCATGTGTCATTCGAGGGGAGGAGAAACTGGAGTTTGATATTCCTTAGAGTAGAATTTCTTTGTTTAACGGTTGTGCATGAGAAAAACTGTTCTGAAATGAGGAATGCCCAAAGTAAACTGAAAAGGGCTAAATATATTCCAAGAATTTCAATTTCAATATGAAAAATGACAGTAGGTCGTTCGTCTGTTTGCTAAAATTTATATTAAAGAGAGAATTCTTTTCGTATTCAAGCGGTGAGCGCCAAAAACTATTTTCTTGAAGAAAGGCTGTTGTACAAGGCTAAAATCTTGTTATTCATAAAGTTTAACTTGTTTGGAAGTGGAGATGATGGAGATGAAAGTGTGTACCTAAAGCAAAAATTTTATTAAAATGAAGTTTAGGCCTTCATTTGCTTATTTCTCATATATTATCGACAAAAAAGCCTGACAAAGCAACATTTTAACACAAATGCAACAAAACATCTTTGTACAATTGAAAATACTGCTTCAAACAGGCATTTTATCATACTACATCAGTTTCTAACTGTTTAGAAAAGGTTTTGAGTATTACATGTAACCCAAAACGAAAATTGGGATCAAAACTCATAGGAATGTTTAGGTTTTGGCGCTTTTTGCCATTATTGCTCAGTATTGAAAAAAAATTACCTCTTAAGCAATTATAAACGAGAGCTCAATAAAGCGATTCAGAAAAGAGACAGTAGACTTTTGAAAATTCAAACCATAATTGATGAAAAAGAACGCGGAGACATCGAACTAAAATCTGAAGAACTCAGAAATGCTCACATTGACCTTAGAGCAACTGAAAACGCGAGCTAAAAGCGATTTGGATTACGCTTTGAACAGAATCGGAAGATCGAAAACTTATCAATCAGTTAAGCACTTTTCAGCAAATTCAGAGACCTCTTCCCATTCGATCAACAAACACTTGGACATTCTTTAATTAGACATTTTCTTTTTACCACATGTTTGAGATAAGACTAGATGTGCACCAGACAGACATAAGTACTGAAGGACAGTGGCCGAGTAAGGAATCCCGACTGATAGCCAAAACGACTAAGGAAAGTCCTTTTGGTCAAGCCGAACTACACCGAAACTTAGCTTTGTTCACAACTAAGTATAAGATTGAATGCACAGAAATAGTGCCCTTTGGACAAAAAAATGCTACCTTTTTGTACAAACTTGAAACTTCGTCAAAATAATCCATACTACTCTATTAATCAACTGTAGACATTTTTTCTTCATATTCCGACGGAAAGTTTGAAAATTTTGCTTTTTTAGTACCGTCCGCCATAGTCTACTTTTTTGAGTTTTTAATGCCATTACCAAAATAAAGATATTTAATTTATATAACTATATTTAATTTTGGTTGAGGGGTGAGAAAAAAACTTGGTAAAAACTCTTTTTCTAGTCTAGTTATGCAGAGTTGCATTTATTTGAGAAATGCCTCGCTTAATTTCTTCCCCTTAATAAAAAAGAAAAGAAAAACTTCATCCGTCAGCACAAGTAAGAGCGCAGCTGCTTTCAACTTTTACAATTTGTTTCGATGTAGTTCTATATAAGAATCATAGAAAACTTGTCCTCCGTTTCTACTCCGACGAAGGACTAGCGTCCGAAACGTCAGTAAGTTTTTTCATCTTTCGACGGTGTAAAATTTACCCTTTTATCATACTGTTTTATTAGAAACACCGGCGCAGCTCACACTAGTTTTTAGCTAGTTGGTATCTCTTCTTATTAGGGAATGTATAGGAGATATCATGAAGATATTACAATAAAATGTTTCAATCAACAATTTGCTTTAAAACTTGATACAGTTGTTACTTGTACATTGTTCAACAGTCTGGCGAAGTTTCAGCGCGATTTGAGGCCGTTTAGTGAGTTTTTTCGAAATCTGCTCTTCTCCTATTATTTAAAGAGAGAAACTGAAACTTCGCTAACAGCAAAATGCGGCAAAAGCTGAGCATTCGATGCGGAGATTTCTAGAATTGTTTTAAAAAACTAAATTATTCTCAGAATTAAATTTGATAGGGAAAATATATTTTGCACGTATAAAATCTAAAATGAAACTGCGGAATTATATATTTTGGAAAAAGACATCTTATTTTGAAAGTTGTTTTAGTCGACTGATATATGGCATAACATAAGGCCTATAATCTAAGAAAATCTAAGTAAAAAATGATAGCGTGTATGGCATCTCAGGCGATCTCAGGCGATCTTAGGCGATCTAAAGCGTGGTAAGGATGCAGAGTGAACCTTGTTTAGTTGATGCGATGAAATGACGATGGGGACACAAGAACAACTGATCATTGTGATGAAATGATGATGGGGTCACAAGAACAACTGATCAATGCGATGAAATGACGATGGGGACACAAGAACAACTGATCATTGTGATGAAATGATGATGGGGTCACAAGAACAACTGATCAGTGCGATGAACTGATGATGGGGACACAAGAACAACTGATCAGTGCGATGAAATGATGATGGGGTTACAAGAACAACTGATCAGTGCGATGAAATGATGATGGGGACACAAGAACAACTGATCAGTGCGGTAAACTGATTATGGAGTCACAAGAACAACTGATCAGTGCGATGAAATGATGATGGGGTTACAAGAACAACTGATCAGTGCGATGAAATGATGATGGGGACACAAGAACAACTGATCAGTGCGATGAAATGATGATGGGGAAACAAGAACAACTGATCAGTGCGATAACAGGATGATGGAAATTTTTCGCGAAATTTGTTGCATTTTCTCACGCAAAAAATTTCATAGCCTCACCTACGCAGCCGCTATAGCGCTCACTCTCGACGACACAGATAGCGGTTGCTAGGAGAATATAGAAACTTCAGCGATTCCAAGCAAAATATTTTGAGATTCTACTAAATGATTTATAAGGCATTTCACTAAGACCTTTGTATGAAATTATAATTAGTGGAAAGTATCAGTCATTTCTAGTGTTTCTGGATAAGAATAAAAACTCGTATGAAGGCAGATTTATTGCTTAAAATCAAAACTCCCCCCCCCCCCCCCCCCCCCTCTCCCCAATAGGCTTAGTCTTTATGAGTTCTAGATACGACTAAATCAGTCCGAAAAACTATCGACCGTAAATAACACCACTAGTTAAATATCTCATGAAAAAGAGGGAGCGTGCTGCAGCCGCAAACAATACGGACAGAGTAAAGAAATTTTCTCGGGGTATTGATGAGATCATAGCAGATAATCGGAAACAGTGGGGCAAGATTGGGGGACTCTAGGCAGTCAACATTGGTGGACGAAGGTGGACATCATCTCACAGCGGAAAGCTAATTAAGCCTCAGCTCACGATGGACAGGGACTTCTTGGAAGGCTTGACCATGATTACTTTGGAGATTTGTGTTATGACTACACCGAGCCTATCACTGGAAAAGTTAATTAATTTACAGAGTCTGTAAATTTCATGTAAAAAATAATTTACAAACTATGTAAATTGATTTACATGGTATTTACATTGTATGTAAATTAGAGGATGCTGTAATTATGTTGGAAATTAAATTTTTCAAAGATTTGCAACCCTGTAAATGTATTTCTGATTTTTCCTATTTATTTTGCACATTGTAAAATGTCTGGAAACCTGCTGTAAATTTAGTTCCATAGAAACATGTAAAAACACTGTAAATATAATAAAGGGGGCCTGTAAAAACCCTGTAAATGCAATAAAGGGGGCCTGTAAAAACCCTGTAAATGCAATAAAGGGGGCCTGTAAAAACCCTGTAAATGCAATTAAGGCGGCCTGTAAAAACCCTGTAAATGCAACAAAGGGGGCCTGTAAAAACCCTGTAAATGCATACTTTAATTATGTTATGGTATTCCTGTGGTAACGAGAGAACGAGAAGCACTGATACAATAAGATACAAACGTGGTTTTCGAAGCTTTTCTCGTCTTTATGTGGAGAAAATCAAGATTGTCGTCTTCAGTTATTGTTCCACTGTATTCCATACGGACTTTGAAGATCATGAACCACAAGAAGTCAGACAGAGGAAATTATCCCATAAGAATGCTTCGTAGAAATGAGATTATTCAAAGGTAAGGTAAATGTTTTTAAAAAAAAATAACCCTTCATCGAATGAAATGACATCGAATTATAAATGAAACTTCTTGACAACTTGAGAGATTATGTTTAAAATTAAATTCGATTTTAATCGATAACAATCACGCATTGTTTTTAGATAGCAGAACAATTGTATTAAATATGCGCCTATCAACATAAGTCTCGGGGGGGGGGGGGGGGGGGGGGGGGGGGGGAGGGGATTCGGGAAAGGCGTGGGGATTTATTGTAAACAGTTGTCCCTGGGTCGGGAATTTGTTCAGATATTCTGTAGTTTAGTCAACAATATCTCCTTTAGCCCTCTATTTCTTTCATTTTATTTGAGCGACAACTGTTACCACACCCTGGGGCATTTGAATTTCTTTAAAGAATTTTGTTCAAATCTCCACCCCTTGCCTGGGTACCCTCCCCCGGGACTTACACTGATAGGTGCATAAATTATGCTGAACAAATGGTAGGTATTTAGTCGTATGTGGATCATAACAATTGACAAAATAGACGAGGAACCACATATTGTTCTATTGTATTTGTCAGTATTTAAGGTTGAATTTCATGCTTCAACTGTATTTTTTCTATCAAATTTATTGGTTTTTAGCCCTTGTCTACCCCATGCCCCAGCCAAGCGAGCAAGCTAAAGGGAATTCCACTTGGTTGCCTCACTATTGGATGATATACAGCGATGTACATTATTTGGATTACATTGATTTAGGACTAAATACTTTTTGTATCATTATTTATAACATTGGAACCTGAGAGGAAATAATACAATTTTCATTTTAGGCTACGTGAAAAACTTGAGGCAAGTAACAAGTCAAGTAGAATTAAAGTCTCTGAAGTTAGAGAAATGGTATTGGCAGAAGAAAACACACTCTCACCAATAGAATGCGGGCATATTGTTAGGAAGGCTTTCCCAGATATCCAAAGAAGAAAAATACACTCTTCCTGGTACTATTATGGAGTTGGCTATAAACTTGTAAAGGGAAGAGGAGAAGATTGTGGTACTATCAACAAACATGGACACAATACCAAACACAATTTACATGCATGTAATAACAATAACACACTGGTTATCAAAAATGCAAGAGAAGAGCTTAATGAATTGCAGCAGTATCCCAAGTCTTAATATTTGTATGGAGGCATTGATGCCCATAAATAAATGCAGCTTACAGTAGTTGGAGAAGGTACATTTGGAATGTGTGTTTCAGGGACATATCAGAATTTACCTGTTGCAATCAAAATCTTTAAAGGCAGTCAGACTTCCAAGTCTGTTCATCAAGAAGCTAATATACTACTGAAGATTCCAAGTCACCCCAATATCCCATTGTTGATTGGTGTGCAAACTGTCAATGGTCCTTATCCCCTACTAACAAGGTTGTGCCTTAGTGATGGTAAACCTCAGACATATTCAAGCTTTGCACAAAGTTTACAGCACACCAAGGATGTCTCATTTAATGATTGTTTTCGTCTACTGTATGAAATTGCATATGCAATAAACCATGTACATCAGCAAGAAATAATTCATAATGATTTAAAAGGTAACAATGTTGTGATAGAATACTCAGAGGGAAACAAACATGCCATGCTTATTGACTTTGGGAAGGCCAAGACTATAAATGTAATAAAGACAGGTAAGTACATCCTTTCTTTTGAAAGTTTTTTCCACTTAGGATTAATATTAACCATATCACTCCAATTTTTAATTTTTAGCTCATTTTTAGTATTCTTTGAAAGACTGTATTCTTTGAAAGAATGATATTTTGTTATCTTACAACACACATAGTTGTTCCATGATTATAAGTTTATTAGTTTTCATGTAAGAGTCAGTATGCTAGTAATGAGTGACAGAAACACATTGTTGATACCATGCTTGTATAGAGTAGTTTCCGCATGACTATAAATTGTTATTGCCTTATTTCCAAGTAATAATAAAACTACTCTTAGAGTGGTTTTCGTAAACCCGTGAAACAAAGTGTATCTAATAAAGTGTAATAGTCAAATGACAACAAAAGAATACAATGGTATTAGAGTGTACTAATTAAAAGTGTATTAGATGAAAGTGTATTTCACGGGTTTATGAAAACCACTCTACTATATGGATGGCAACAATGTTGAAATTAGTGTGAAATAATAAATAACAGCCATTGTATTGGTTTTCAAATTTGGCATTTTTTGCTACTAGATCTGAGGTCTTAATACTAATAGACCCCTTATTAGCTCAGGCTTTCAGAGGGCTGGATTTATGATATACCATTTAGTAGTTGTTTCTAACACTAAGCAGTACTAATTAGGTCTGATGAAACAATTTGTGGTTCCAGAAAGTATCCATACCCTACCCACAGAGGAATTTTGAATTTCCGAGGGGTGGGGGAAGTTCGAGAAAGAACAAAGTTACAGAGTTTGTATGGAAGAAAGTTGGAATTTCCAGGGGGAGGGGGAGGGGGAGGGGGAGGGTCTTTGAAAAAATTCCTCTGTGGGGAGGGTATGGATAATTTTTGGAACTACATAATACACAATCAACTATTTAGTACCACATTCTTTACAAAATATGTTGGGTACTTTTTCACAGCCAGGGTCAGTGTTTGCATTTTACAATGCATGAACACAGAATTATAAAATTCATAATTGTTATTAAAGGTACATCACAAACTGAAATATCAAAATAAAATTGAAAGCTAAATGTATATATGACAAGCAAAAGACTTTATGGATTAACCAAATATCTTTTCACCTAACAACCTTGTTGGGAATTAAAATAATCACAAGTACTTGTTATTGTATTGCAGGTCAAATGAAGCTTAAGCTTTTGACAGAGCAAGAGAGGAAAACATACAGAAACAATTACCCTCATGTTGCACCTGAAATCGTGAATGGTGGATATCCAAGCTATGAAACTGACATTTATTCTTATGGGTATCTATTTTGTAGTACCTTGAAATATCTAAGAAAGCATCTTGATCAATTGGGAGATCATAAGAACAATATTCTGAGCCTGGGAAAAAAACTAACAAGTCCATATAGTAAAAAAAGAATCTCCCTTAAAGCTGTTTTATCTTTTCTTGAAAGCATCAAGTTCCCATGATGGTTTTATGATAGTTAGCTATTCAACTGTACCATTGATAACACCTCATTAACTAGGTTAACAAGGTTTATTATATAATTAGTATAGGAAATCGCATGATCTCGAGTACAATTTGGAAATTAATAGACCCGAGTAATGTTTTGAAAGTTGTTGTAATTGAACGAGCCTTTAGGTGAGTGCAATTAAAGAACTTCCAAAACTTTACGAGTGTCTATTAATTCCAAATTGTATGAGAAGATCGTGCGATTTTTTGTTTATAGTTCACTCAACAAAATTTCAGTAAAAAATGCGAAGCGACGCCGTTCATCTTTGTTTATTTGGCGGCCGACTTCAGTCCATTGCGCAACTAAAAGGCATAAAAAAGATTAGTTCTTACGGCTTTAAAATTTTATTTATATGTTTTTTAAGTACAAAATGATAGAAAATAATTGCTTTGACATTGTTTTGGCCGTATTGCCATAGCGACTTACTGTACGGAGTACAATTAACGCTATAATTGTACTCCTCTCGACCAATCAGAGTCGAGTTATTTTGTTGAGTGTACTATAATCCACAAAATAATTATATTTCTCCATTTCAAAAAACCGATATTTTCACATGTGAAAATATCATCACCTTACGCCTTAAGTTTTTTTAAAAAAGCTTATGAAGTTGATTTTATGGATGATTATATATTAAACAGAATATTACAAGGGTGCTTGGAGATACAAAATTTCTCTTCTCAAGTTGAAAATCTCTCACTTGTTTGCTGCGCTCACTCATGAGAGATCTTTTCAACTCTCGAAGATAAATCTCATATCTCCGCGCGCCCATGTAATATTATCAATATTATCAATGGTTGAAAGAGTTTCTAATCTTCCTAAATTAAATGTGAACATCCTAAATTAAATGTCAGTTATCCTGAATCCACCAAATATTCTTTCTGTAGTTGTTAATCCTATAATAGACCGGACATAAATGTCATCTTCGCCATTTGTTAGTGTCCAAATGCCATTTCGTCTGGTTTCCCTGTACCATTGTACTCTGGCTTTCCTTTCTGTGACATAGACATGGTTTACTTTTCCATACCATTCTTGGTTTCCTGTTCCTTTCACTCTAACTGTCTCACCAACATCAGGATAAATGGGAACTTTGATGGTCTTGACTAGTTCTGCATTTTTATAGTCTATGCAAAGGAAGTAATTTGGGTTTCCTGCATTTCCTGGTACTGGGTACATCATTACTTTTCTACAAAATGAAGCAAGTGGTTGCACACTGTTTCTCTGGTATGTTCGGGTAATGAACTTAGGAGTGCTTGTCCACATGTGATAATCAACTTCACCATTTCGGAATACTGGTACTAGGTAGGTGCCATTAATATAGGTATAGAACAAGTGCTCAACTGGACCAACCTGCATAATTTCTTCAACCTTCATTATCCACTCCTCTGCTGTATTTGTACTTTTTATCTTGATGGTATCCAGTTGAGAGACTTTGGTGACTTCTTTATATTGATCAAACAGTGCAACATTTTTAGATGTTTGCAGAATATTTGGTACCACTAAATTCTGCAGTCCTGTCTCTCTGTGTAAGTGCCGTAAGTGCCGGATGTCTGATATTACAGCCAATGAGCAAGCTTTTTGTGAAACCTTGCCAAGAAGTACTCCATATTTAATGGCATGCCTCATCCTTACATCTGGGATGTCTTTGAAGTCTGTCAACAGGTCATTTGCAGACTGTAGGGATGCTTCTTTCAAATAAAGTGGTGTTCCGTTCTGTAATATCTCAATTTTGAATTGATACTTGGGTTTTTCTTCATAACTTGAAAGTGCCCCATTCTTCTGCTTGTACCAATACAGAAAGTCCCGTATGCTCTCTCTAGAAGCATAAGTTTTTTCAATCCCTCGAGAATTATGTTTTTGTTGTTTGTGCCGTCGTATCATTCTTTCAAACAGTTCACAGGAATAGTTGTCTAAGCTGGAGTGTCGGTTTATCTGTGATGCTGCATGAGCCGAGTATTCTAAATTGTCAGTGCAAAATTCTAGTCCATAGTATTCCTCTGCCATGACTGCATGAGCCCATAGTAGGTTATTCAATCTTACAATGTTTTCTTCTGACCAACCAGAAATTTTGAGTTCCTTAGAATACAGCATTTGGACAGCTTGACAAAGAAGCATAAAACAATCATATGCATTTGATGGTATCTTCTCAGATAAAACCTCTCTTGCAATTTCACTGAATCTGAAGGGGAAATATACATGTTTACAATATTAAATCAGTTCATGTCTTATTAGATAGTTTATATTAGCTACTTCTCACAGTGCAGGCTCAATAGTGAGAAATAGTTAAGTCTCATGGAAAAAAAAAACCAAAAAAAACCAATAATCTTGCTTGAGCATGCGCTCTGAGCTTTTGTGCATAGCTTGATGTGTGCATAAACACAAAACATAGCATGGCTGACTATACATATAATAAATGTCTGTCAGGTGATAGATACATTCAATGATATAAATTTAGCATTTTTTTCAAAACTACTGCCCATTATTTTGTTGCTTACTTTTTGAACTCATTTGATTTCCAACTGCCTAACTTATCTGTTAGGCTTTTCAGTTTTGCAACTCCTCTTGCCCGTTCTTCTCGGGGCCAAGGTATGGCTTCTAGTGCATTTCCAAAATCTTTTCGATCAGTAAGACCACCAAGGGCTGGATCCCTGTCATTTATGGGTGTACCTGCATTATCCCCTAGCTCTGCCCATATTTTGGTTATAAACTCCCTCTTGAGCATATTGAATGTTAGATGCATTCTGTCTATTGCCATATCATTCACTGGATCAAATTTATACAAATGATAAAGCTCAAAAAGAATGCTAATTCCAGTAACACCACTTTCTAATTGTAGTGTTTTCCGCTGCATGACTGTTGTGGCATTTTCTATTTTTTCTCCATGCTCCAGATAATATTGTGGAGATTTTGGTTGAGCTGGATGCCTATATCGCACTCCAAAGTTCCCATAGTAATAGTGTTGTTTGCATGGAATATATGTGCCAAGGACTTGATTTACCTGCTGTAAAGAAAAAGAAACACAGTACTTTGTGAAAAACTGAATAGTAATTCAAGCATTAAATATTGTTTGCTATTTTTACCTGGAAAATGGAGGTAAAAAAATTTTCAAATGAGGCACATTTTTTTCAATCCATACGATACCCATGCAATTACACTCAATGACACAGACATAAATCCAATCATTGTTAATAATAAAAAAAACATTTCTTTCTTAATTAAGAGAGAATTTATTATATTGTATTGTCAGATCCAACTTACAAAGAGAAGGAAGTTATCCTATAGTATTACATGTAGGATCACCCTCCTTGATAGAAAATATTTAATGAAATTGAAAAAAAATTCAAAAGCTTTTGAGAGACATATTCCTCCGATTTTCAAATACCTCAAAGTCAGTTAAAAAAACTTGGCTGTGCCTCGTTTGCCCTGTTTGGACATCCAAGGAAGAACTCTCTCACATGCTTGAAATATTGCATAAAAAATAGTTACTGTACAACTTACCACCAGCATATAGAATCATTTCCTGGTGCCCTTTTAAGTCTGCAGTTCCAGCCAAGAGCAGCATTCAGACTTGATATTGGCCAGGTTGTATAACAATGTCATTCTTTAAGATTATTTCATTTTCAATGTTGACAGTTATCCCATTGATGTACAGGTCTTTTACCTCATCTATTAATGGCTTTAAGAAGGCATCAAGCTTATGTGATATCCCTTCCCCCAAAAACACAGTTGGAATAAAGCTGTATACTCTGATATACTGTACTTTCCACTTAATCTTTGTTCTTTATTGACACAAGCACTGGAAATGTGAATGGCAGATATTCCACGGCTTTTCTTTTCGAATGCGTTGAAGCCATCCTCGTGGAAAATGAATGCTTGATTAAGTGCACATCCTTTCATTTTCTTAGGTTCATGGATAAAGTCAAACATACATTCCCTGCAACTCAGATATAGCTCATCATGGAGTGTGTTGCCTGGTGGAACTAATGCAGCCATGTCTTCAACAGATATAACACTCTCACAATTAGGGCAGAGAACAGGGAGAAAAGTCTCACTGGTGTCATCCCAGAAGTAGGATAACTTCTGGAAATGTTCACCATGCCAAGTCTCCTTATAGTTTGCTTCCTGGTTGTTGTTTCCTAGCCATTCATCCTTATTTGCCCAATGCTGCAAGTGATCTTTGATTGTTTCATTATTCAAGAAATAGTTTTCCAAATGTATACCTAAAACATAATACTTTAAACATTCTTCCCATGACTTTCCACAAACTGAGCAATCTGCTTGATATTGAAGAAGACTCACATGGTTTGATGAACAACAGACTTTAAAATATTTAGGGTCTTTGTAACCCAGCTTCTTTAGATATTTCAATATAGCATCCCAGGATTTATGTGGAATCTGTTCATCTTTCAAGAGTTCATAAAGATTTCTCATTTCAGACAATGTCTCTTCTTGAGACCAACCATTTTTAATTTTAGATTCTATACTACGAAGAATAGCATTTGTGATATCATTTTCTGTATAATGACAAGAATAATGTGTGTCATTACTGGATCTACTGTCAACATCGCTGTCTTCAGCTGACTCTTGAAATTCATCATCAGAACTAATTTCATCAGCTGAAACATGACTGGAATCAACTTCACCATTTTCATCGTCATATTCAGATTCCTGAGAATGGCCTTCATCTGCTCCTTCTGAATCAAGCTGTTCATTACCACTTAACAAATAAGATTCATTTTCAGCTGTCTCTTTATGATAACCAGCTACACGAATAGTTTCCGATCCATTCAATTCACATGTATTTAAGCTGCTATTTGAGTCTGATCTTGGAACATGTATACTTGAATAGTGGCTCTTAATAGTTCTTTTATCTCGCAGTTTTCCATTGCAAGAGGGAAAATGACAACGATGGAGTCTGGCCTTCTTTTCCTCACCTGCAAAATAATATCAGAAGTATAAATATACAGTAACATGATCTGACTTGCAATATTAATTAATACTATTTTAATCACTATCCTACTTCAGATAGGATAATAAATATTCCTCAGCTCTGATATCCTATACTGTAGGACTTTAACATGCTAAATGTATTATCTGTAGACCTCTTAAGCTTCGTATGAAAATTGCCCATTTCAGATGACATGTCATTCCCTTAAGAAATGTTTTTATAATTTGTACAATTTTTTGCACATGAAAGAATCAAATCTCAAGAGTGGCATATCTGAAATGGGCACAACAAACAAGAAAGGTAAAGAGTTCTATTTACAAAATACACAAAAACAAAAGGGAATTATCTTAGTAGCATTAGCAGATAACACAGTCTCGTCATTCTTGATGAGTTATGATCCTTTTGTTTGTATTTAAAAAAAAAAAAAAAAAAAAAAACAGATCTGGAGGCTGGCTATGGTTTCGTCTCTAAAAATACTTACCATTCATTAAAAAATCTGCTTTGACTTTCAAAAGATCACATGTGTGTATAAAATATATTTCAGTTACGTACTGTAGCAAAGAGAAAAACGACTTTTCCCTCATGTAGGACGCGGACAAGGAGCCTGGAGACCTTTAGCGCCTACATTACGCTACCAGCGGTTTTCCGAGTAAATTTTTGGCGCTCTTTTCGCTTCAACCGGCAGTCCAGTTAGTTTGTATTATAAAATTCTCTCTCTCCCTACGGTATTCTTTTTTTTTTCCACAATGGCATCTCCAGAAGTTTTGGTAAGTACTTTATAATTAAAGCAATTCAATATCGTAGACCTTCTTCCTTCAAATCGATGGGTTTTTTTGGATTTGTAGTGGAGGTAGAGTTGTGCAACTATGTGAATAAATCGGCCAAAGAGATCAAACTATTGCCTCTGATATTTTTTTTCTTGGCTCTCTAATAGAGTTCTGCAGAGAATGCACAGGCTTTTCTGGAAAAACATGGTTTAAATCCGTTGACACCGCTGATTGTGGACGAACACAAGGTTAGTTATGATATGCAGAGGTTTCATTCACAGTGTTAAAAGCGCGCCAAAAATCGCATATCGCGGGCTCAACGCCAGCGGCTTCCATTCGCAAAAGATGAAAGTTCCTCAGTTATAAAAAAAATTCCATTCAAACAATTACCAAACTGATTTTTTTTGTCACAATCAAGATGACGGATAAAAGCAGAGGCAATTTAATTTAGGTCTAATTTTTTAGAATTTTAGTTATTTTTTTAAATCCCCATCCATTGCCCATTCACTCCCACCTTTGAATTGAATTAGTGAGTGTTAATAGGGACAGATCTTTGAAGGTTAAGGGCGTGCCTCTTCATCCTTATATTTTTAGTATGGCTGTGCCAATGTTTTAATATTCTGAATGAACTTAGACAAATAGTTTTATGAGCTAGCTAGCATTCCCTATATTAAAATCATGGATTCCCCCCTGACTAATGTCTTTTTAATATTATTTCGCTTCCAGTTTGAGACAGTCTCTGAATTGAAAATGCTTCGAAGGATCGAAATATGTTGACCCTACCCTATGCCACTCTCTCTAATGTTTCATGACCTTCCTTCATCACTCTGTCTAATGTTTCATGACCCTCCTTTTTGGTGTTCTTTTTTCAGTGACCCTCCCTTTTTAGTATCTTAAAAAGTGATGCCCCTACCCATGTTTCCACATTCTCCCCCCGGCTAATTTCTGACAAGCCCCAAACCAGGTATTCTTATTTTTTTATTGATTAACAATTAATTATTTACCATCATCATAAGTATTATACTGTCATCAGCATCATTATTAGTATGTTCATAATTATGCTGCCTTTATAAGCATCACCATTGTCATTACTATCATCATTATTTCCTTTTTTTTCAACTTTAGGAAAAGTCAATTATTAAATTCATCCCATTGCCAATTTTTATGTAATTGTTTGTATTGCTAAGAGATGTCCTGATAATATTGCTAATATGTTTAATGGTTACAGTTTTAGATCAAGATTGCAATTTTGAAGCTTGAAGAAGAAGCTTGGCCTGAAAGAATAATAATAATAATAATAATAATAATGATAACAACAACAATAATAAATAATAATGAATAATAATAATAGTAATAATAATTATAATAATAATAACAGAGTATTTACATAGCACATTCTGAAACCTCTATGCGCTTTACAATATGAAATTAATAAGTAATATATATATATATATATATATATATATGTAGAGAGAGAGAGAGAGAGAGAGAGAGAGAGAGAGAGAGAGAGAGAGAGAGAGAGAAATAAAATATATGTAAATATAAATCTATAAAGGAAAAATTATTATGGAAATATCATGGATATGCTGTACGAAACAAAATGGTTTTCATTCCCAGTGATGACTTTAATAAATCTAAAGAGTCAATTCTTCTAGTGCTATCGGGCAAAGAGTTCCAAAGTATTGGACCAGCAACAGAGAAAAAGTGATAAAAAAGGGCGAGTTGATAATTTTCACTTAAAAGGTAACGTTAGTTTTATGTAGTATAAACACCAAGGCTAGTTTTCATTTTGAGTAAAATACTTAATTTATACATTATGTAAAAACTAGTTAGCTAGATCGATGATAAAATACAAGATGACTGTCATTAAACTGATGAAGTGTTAGATTTGTAATTACTTCTGATAAATGTTTTTTTGTGCAATCAGACGCGTGTGTCCAGAATATGGACGCGCATTACAAGTTTCAAATAGCATTGGAGTCAGACTCTCCTCTCTCCCTTTCTTCGCCTCTCCTTCCCCCCTCCCTTGGGTCTGAAACACTTAGGTTATAATAAAAAAGCACTTTCCAAACCTTTACCATAATGTAAAGCAGTAAAGTAATAACAACAACCCTGACCATGCAATAGATTTTGTTGCTGCACTAGGCTTAATCAAGAAAATAGGTTTTGCAAATCATAATTCCGCATCCAGAGATATTCTAATCTATGAAAGAATTAATTTATGTACAAAATGCCAAAATTACTTTAACAATTCTTCGGAGGTTTCCCATTGTTTTGTTAGTTTGTCAACATTGTCGACCATTCCGTCGACCAAAATATCAGTCTTCTCTTTCAAATAATCTGTAGCTTGTTGGATGATTTCGCTGCTTAGGTCAGGACGAGCATAGCCGATTCTTGTTTCATTAAGTGTTTTAAGACTATCCACCAAACGTTGGTCCCAAGGAATCTTTTTCTTTACTTCCGTCAGCCGCTTCCTTGCTGACTCTTGGGCCTTCCTGTCATGTTTCAGATCTTTCTGGATGTAATTGCAAATTTCTTTAAACTTGTAGAACCAGTTTTCTTTGAAGTGTTCTCCCAGGACGTACTTGCACAAATTTCTCTGTAAGGCTGTGCCAATTTGCACAATAACCAACACGTCTTTCTGATGTTCAATTTCTTTCTCTAAATTCTCCATTCTCTTTTCCATTTCTTGCCGCTGTTTTTTCAACAATTTATTCTCATCTTTCAATTTTTGTATTTTCTCTTCTAAAACGTTGATCCTATCTTTAAGATCTTTATTACTGCGCAAACTTTCTTTTAAATCTTTCTCCAAAGCCGCTATCCTTTCCTCGTTTCTACGGATTTCGGCTTCGATGTCGTTTTGATCATGATTTCGGTCCATTGTGGCTCCTGGATTAATTGTTTCCTGAAAATAGTAAAATACTATGATACTTTAAAAAACATACACAGTCTACGACTACATGTAGCTACTGCCATTTTATATTGAACAATATATATTTATGGTAGTGTTAATTAAGGTATAATGAAATAATTGAAGTACCCCAGGAATGCATGTGGTTACTGTCGTGTTACAATAATAATAATAATAATAATAATAATAATAATAATAATAATAATAATAATAATAATAATGGTTTAATCAATAGAATCCACGAGGTGGCTCTTCACCTATCGATAAAACTATCTAATTTACAATAACATACACACAAGATAAATTTACGATAAACTATGAAGCTATAAAATAAATTAGACATATTAAGAAATAAGATTGACATAATTACTATTGGATTATTCTAAGCTAGACAATTATTATACATAAATAAAAAGGACAAAAACTGAAGTAATTGGGGCTACTCCCACCGCCCCCAAGGAACCACCCCAGGTCGAGATATTCGGGGCAACAGACAACTTAACCTCGTGGTGTTGTTTAACTGTCGCTCAGCATCATTAAGGCATGGCTCTCAGATGAAAAACTGTTTCATAGCCAGTTTTCTACGAATCTTACCCAAACTTGGCAAGTTAATGTCTTTTGTGAAAAGAAGGAACCTTAAAGCCTTGGTTGCCATGGAAACTAAGTCACGTGACAACCAGATCGCCATCTTGGATTTTTAAACAAGCCGTTTGAAAACGTACCGAAACATCTTTAAAAATCATGAAAATGCAGATTACTATTCATATTTACAATGCCTATATGGATCTAATTGGATATCTTGGAAAATATTTTAAGTTTAATTTTTAGAATATTTTCTATCTTTTCCAAAAAATTGAAAATATTCTAAAAATTAAACTTAATATAATTTCCAAGATGTCCAATTAGATCCATATAGGCTATGCAAATATAGCGACTTGAAGACGAAGCGTCGAGGGTGAGACGCACGTGAAAATGGCGGATTTCACGGGTAAGTTGTTTACATGAGTTTTCTGTTATTTCTTGCTTTTCTTATATGAATATAACTATGGGTTCGAATCCTGCCAAGGGCATTTGATATTTTTCTCTTATTCTCTCTAACTTCATTATATACACACCGAACGCATAATTTATTACTACTATGAATACAATTATATTGTAATTAGAATTAATATACCTCTCTCGACAATCAAATTTTATGAAATTATCGTAAATATGCTAGCTGCCTATCTTGGCTAACCTTTAGATTATTATAGGTAGCTTGTGCCTGAATTCTTGTTAATTTATATATCTATGACTTGTAAATATCAAATTGAGGTACCAAATAATAAAGTATGGATGTATGTATGTATGAAGGCACGATCAAATTAAACTGCCTAGCTTTGCTGCTGGGTTTTATATCGCTCCTCAGAGTCAGGGAACTCTAGCAGCGCTCTAAACATTACACCTTTTGCTGTTCCTTAACCGCAAAGGAATATTCATTGAAGCGAAGAAGCATTGTCATTAGAGCGAACAGGCATACAATAAGGCGAACGGAGTCTTAATAGTGCGATTGAACGTTCATTAAGAAATTTAGCATTGAATTTGACAATCATGAATATGTTTGCGTAAGTTCATTAACGTTTTTGAACTTTCATTAGCGTTTTGGTGCAGACAATAAACCACAACACACATTTAATACAGTGTTTTGGACATTTATTTACGCAATACAATATAAGTATATTTTCCACTAGGAATTTTAGGATTTTAACTGTCTTTTCATTTTTTTTACAAGCCGTGAATATGATTTCGTACAAACAAAGCGCCCTTAGGTATAAATATCAGTCAGTCTTGAGTTTTTTAATCCCTCTTTTTTGGATATTGCAATGGTTCAACAAATAAACCAAATTCCAAATGAGTCAGACTAGCGTCTTTTGAGTGCCTATGAAGATCCACAGAAATGCATACAATGGTACAACCACATGTAAACATATCGTCCAAGATGTTTAAATAGAGAACACATTCAAGGATAAATTCACTTTTCTGTTTTTGAAAATCTACAATCGTAAAAGCACAATATACTTATTTGTATTGCGTAAATAAATGTCCAAAACACTGTATTGAATATGTGTTGTGGTTTATTGTCTGCACCAAAACGCTAATGAAAGTTCAAAAACGTTGATGAACCCCCGCAAACATATTCATGATTGTCAAATTCCATGCTAAATTTCTTAATGAACGTTCAATCGCACTATTAAGACTCCGTTCGCCTTATTGTATGCCTGTTCGCTCTAATGACAATGCTTCTTCGCTTCAATGAATATTCCTTTGCGGTTAAGGAACAGCAAAAGGTGTAATGTTTAGAGCGCTGCTAGAGTTCCCTGACTCTGAGGAGCGATATAAAACCCAGCAGCAAAGCTAGGCAGTTTAATTTGATCGTGCCTTCATACATACATACATCCATACTTTATTATTTGGTACCTCAATTTGATATTTACAAGTCATAGATATATAAATTAACAAGAATTCAGGCACAAGCTACCTATAATAATCTAAAGGTTAGCCAAGATAGGCAGCTAGCATATTTACGATAATTTCATAAAATTTGATTGTCGAGAGAGGTATATTAATTCTAATTACAATATAATTATATTCATAGTAGTAATAAATTATGCGTTCGGTGTGTATATAATGAAGTTAGAGAGAATAAGAGAAAAATATCAAATGCCCTTGGCAGGATTCGAACCCATAGTTATATTCATACAAGAAAAGCAAGAAATAACAGAAAACTCATGTAAACAACTTACCCGTGAAATCCGCCACAGATTACAGAAATGACAAGTGATTTCAAGATAGATATAATACAAGATCAGAAGGAAACAACAGGATAAGACTTGCCTTATAGCTAACGCGGGCTCCAGAACCATATTTTTGGCCTGCGCCGAGTTAACTAATGAATAATAGATAAATAATAAAGAATGTCAAAATAGTTAAATAATAGATTATTACAAAATATTCACCGAAACTCTGTCTCATAAATATGAAATCATCTATACTGTATTTTGTGTCTCAAAAGTTTATCGTCGTTTCGATTTTTTAAAAGTATATTATAAAATAACTGTTATGAATGTTATGAATGTTATGATGTTCTGATTGGTTTGGAGCACGTGCTTTATAAGAGCACATTGCACGCGCGCGCACTTTCCGTTGCGTCATTCCTATCTATTATTGTACAGTTGTAATTTGTATTTAATAAAAGAAATAAAAAACTTGCTTGCTGTGCTGTGTGCAGACATAAAGCACTTGGGGGTTGGAAGAACACTCGAGAAGTGTCGAGAAGCACTAACACTTCTAACACTTTCTCCTAACACTTCTCTCGTGTTCTGCCAACCCCCGCGTGCTTTATGACAGCACACAGCACGCGCGCGCGTTTTCTATTTCTTCAATAGTATTTTTTACCATTTTTAGAAAAAAATACAGAAACCACAATGGACCTAAAACATGATCAAAAGAACATCCAAGGCCGAATCGATAGAAATGAGGAAAGGATAGCATCTTTGACGGAAGAGTTAAGAGAAAGTTTGCGCAGCAAGAAGAGCAGAATTGAATGTCTTGAAAAAAGGAGCAAAGATTTAGAAAAGAAAATACAAGACCTGAAAGATGAGAATGAATTGTTGAAGAAACATCTTCAAGAAATGAAAGATGAGAATAAAACACTGAAATTGAGGATTGAGATGTTAGATGTGAAAATGAACGATGTGAACGAAACACTGAACTTGAGGATTGAGAAGTTAGAAACTGAAAATAAAAATCAGAAAGCACGCAAACAGCATAAAGACAGTGTGCTTATTATTGGGCAAATTGACAGAGCCATACAAATAAATATGTGCAAGTACGTCCTGAGAGAACACTACAAGGAAAAGACTTTCTACGAATTTAGAGAAATTGAAGAATATATCAAAGTTCTGGAACATGAGGCCCAAGAGGCAGCAAGAAATCGGCTGACGGAAATAAAGGAAAAGATTCATTGGGAACAACGTTTGGTAAATAATCTTAAAATCCTTAAACAAAAAAGAATAGACATTGCTCATCCTGACCTAAGCAGTCAAAAGATCCAACAAGCTACAGAATATTTGAAAGGGGAGAATGTTTTGAGCAAGGAAATGGTCGACGATGTACACAAACTAAAAAAACTATGGGAAACCTCCGAAGAATTGTTACAGTAAGCATAAATTTTTCGTAAATTAATTCCTTGGATATCAAATAAGATGGCTTCGAACGACTGTGGGGCTGCTCTCTTAACCGTGGCTACGTCACAGGCTTCCCAGTCTCTCAGTTTCAAGTTTCATGCCGGGCTTCCTATGACGTTTAAATGTGTTTCAATGAATATCGGTAAATGGGTCAACTCGATCACACGCGATTGTTAGTTTGTTAGTTTGTCCTCCAGGCTCAAGCTCAACTAACCTCTTTCCATGTAGTCACGCTAGCATGACCTTTGGCGAACAATCGCATGCATTTCGATACGCTAGACGCTATTTGGATTTCCCACCCTTCCTCCTTATGATAGGTATATATAGGTAAGTATTTCACTGACCAGACCTTCAGTGTGACAGGTGCACGGTGAGTTGTGACAGGGTTGCTATGGTACCGCGATTTTATGTGCCAGGTCCCTCTTATCCCACTGACTGAGCAAGCACCTGACGCATGCTCATCTACTAGTGATGAGTTAATATGACAGCCTTCGGCCGAACGACCTACTTGAAATAAGATGATGATGATGATGATGATGATGATGATTTATATAGCGCCCTTTTCTAATTGGATATAATCAACTGCGCTTTACATGGAGTTGTGAATGACAGATTGCTTTTTATGCAATTTACAAGCATGAGAGATGGTTAGTATGAAGTGTAGGCACTGAGGATGGTCACTGCCAGGGTTTCTTTTTACGTCCTCAGTGGTTCTTTTATGTCCCCCATTTACTGTAGGTTAGGAAGGGTTGGGAGACAGGGCCTACGGTTTTTAAGTCCTTATCGGAGAAGACTTGAAGGTCTAACCATTTGCAGATATAATTACAAAGGCAGCACCTTCTCCTCAGTTATTTTAAGACCCTGAGTGTTGGTCCGGCCGAGGCTTGAACCACGACCTCCCGCACAACAGACCGACGCTCTTACCAACTGAGCTAACCAGGTGGCGGTAAGGCCTACTCTGAGTCCGTATCTCACATTAGATTGTCTTAGATTGTCTTATGTCTCCCTATATCGCCTAAGTTTACCCCATTCTTTTTTTGGGGGGGGGGGGGGGATATAGTTTGCCTTTTATTGTCATCCCCATTTCTTGAAGTACTTTGAACTATACGATTTCTATTTTTTTCCTTCGACTTTGTCAAATACTGTTTCAAAATAAAAGTTAATAAATTTAAACATGCTTTTAGTGAAACTATGAACGCGTCTTGTGTTTTGTTTACTGCTGGCGGATACCATAAAGCTAATGTTGCCTTTTTCATATAAATTATCTTACAGGACAAGCTCTACAGAGGGTCAAGGAGATCAAGCCGGCCTTTCACAGGACAAAACCTTGGCACTTATACAAGCAATACCGTCTTTCACTTCCAGTGAAGCTAAAGGGAAACAATTCTTTCCACACCGATTCTTTCAGTTGACGGGAACTACTGATTAATCTGGGGTTATAAAATTGTCATGAATATTTAAAAAAAGTACTTAAGGTGACTGGCTACTTTTGGAATCAGTAAAAATTTAAACCTTTTTTTAACTAGAATCTTTTAAAGTGATTCAAAATATTAAAAGAAAAAATGTTTGTTTTCGAGATAATCAGCATTAGATGGATGCCTACGTAGGAAGCAAGTTTTGAAGCAAAAATTTCTTCTCCGATCAGAAATAAAGAGATTATAAGTAAGATAATAGCTCTTTGGAGACTGTATAATTGCACAATGCCGGCTAGTGAATCATTCTACAATTACACAACGTGGAGATTTTTGACTAAAAGACAAAAACATACATTGATTTGTCGTATTTCGTCCTTTCAGTTTTCATCTCATTGAGACAAAAAAAAAAAAAAAAAAAAAAAAAAAAAATCCTACAAAAGTCAAAATTTTTCGTACGTTAGAAAAATTAATTAAAGTGAAAATCTAAGAATGAAGCCGGCATAGCTGAAACTAAAGCTAATATGTGAATATAACGTAAATGTATAGAAAAGATTACAAGCCGTGACATTTCTATTATAAGACGTTTGTACTTCCTAAGAACGCGAGCGCTCATTGGTTAATTGGAGTTGAATATTGTACGATATTCAACTCTGAATCTCGGAATATTGAGTCGGAAACAAAATGGCATCTGCCGGCAATCGTTTTGCTACAATTTCCGATGAGGAAATTGAAAAATGAAAGTAAATGCCATTCCTATCAATACTAAAAAGGCAACGAAGTATGGCCCAAACGTTTTGCTAAAAGTCTTGCTAAACGTTTTGCGTGAATTTGTCACGCAAACTAAAAGTTTCTGTTTGTTTGTTTTTATTGAATTATTATATATAAACTAAGTTACTCTATACACAAGTTGGTAAATGCTAACACAATTATTTGCCTCAGGCTCAGTGAATATGGAGAATATGTACCTCACCGCTCGAAGACTCGCGTCTCGGTAAATATTCCCCGACATTCACTTCGCCTTCGGCGAATAATTGCTAAATGTATATATGAATATAATCAATATATGATAAGGTTGATCACATTACATAAGAATTAATCAGATCATTCATTTAATTAATTAATGCAAATATAAAATATAACAACCATCTAAAATATTTGCATGTAACTAGTCAAGTCTTCGTTACCTATGACTCATATCATAGATGCTATTAACTATGCTCATATGGATGGCCATGCGCACGTAAAATGGCGGTCCCGTCTCATTCAGAGACGTTAAAAAAGAGGGCCACAAGTTTATCAGTTAAACTGTCACGTGTCAACCTCTCTAAGTAAATTCCATAATAGGACGTTTGCACGATGGCGTCACTGACCTCTACTACCAGACTCCTTTGCAAACTTTCTTTCGTTCAATCAATTAGCACCGGTTGTCTTACTATTCTCATGAGGGAATACCAATTTAAATAAGAAAGAAAATTCACGAAGCATTATGGTAGTAGGAGTCAAATGACGCCATCATGCAAACATCCTATTCTATTTTAGATTTGAATTTCTATGTCTGTGTATATATATATATAAAGTCAAATTATAAATAATTACATATTTATAAATTGATCAATGACCTAAAATTAGTACTTAATAGTTGACTGATATTTCATTATTTTGGTTAAGAGAGAATTCAAGCGATGAGCGCCAAAAACTATTTTCTCGGAGAAAGGCTGTTGTACAAGTCTAAAATCTTGTTATTCAGAAAGTTTAACTTGTTTGGAAGTGGAGATAATCGATGAAAGTGGAATCAAAGTGTTAACCCAAAGCAAAAATTTTATTCGAAAATGAGGTTTAAGCCTTCATTTGTTTACTTCCCATACATTTTCTATAAAAAAGCCTGAAAAGCTACATTCTAACACATATACAACAAAACATCTTTGTACAATTGAAAATACCACTTCAAACAAGCATTTTATCATAGTACATCAGTTTCTAACTGTTAAAAAAGGTTTTGAGTGTTAACCCAAAACGAAAATTGGGATCACAACTCATACGAAGGTCTAGTTTTTGGCGCTTTTTGCCATTATTGCTCATTATTGAAAAAAATTTCCTCTTAATAATAATGATCAGCGCTCGCAAAAATTATAACAGCTAACTGACATTCGGCCGAAAAATGAGAAGATAACTGACAATTGGGTACCCCATTGGCACCCTCATCTAACACAAATGGCCTTTAAAAAATCTAATTTGTTAATAAGATATATTATTGACCAGGTTTACCGCCCAGCATGGACTTATTCAAACGGGGTTTGGGGACTCTCACACCTAATCCCCCCCATTCTTTGTTGCTGCCCTAAATGCCAGCAGGCATGATGGTCAGTACGCCTAATTTCGATTTTACACACATTTTGTAAACTTTTATTTCCATTTTTAAATACACGAAACGGAAAGTCGGTGTTATTTTCAGTCCTTCTTGGGTGCGTTCCTGTACCAAATGTATATTGTTTCTTAAGTTTTCATTTAATGACTTCTACTTCTACTTCTACTGTAGAAAAATGACCTTAAAGACACTCTCACAAAAAGGATAGATAGCTGTGCAAGCCGGTTTTGCAAGTCACACTAAGATTAAGCCATGTAATTTTTCATAGTTTTGATTCTCAGGAAAAAAGAGACATATTGTAAATAAATGAGAATCACCAAATGAAGTCCAATAAAATCACATGTCTTCTTGTGAAATCTGTTCTGCGTTTACTCGCACTACCAACTATTGTATTATCATTTGTCTTGAAAGAGCATTTCCACAAAATTGCAGGGATAAGAAATGACGGGACAAGCTATATTAGGAAGCGATAATGCACTGTCCTATCACATTCTTGGAATGCAACCACGTGACCGAAAAATCCCTCGAGATAAAATAACAATGATACAGCTGCCATGTTGGTTGATCTAACCGAGAGAAGCTAATAAGGAATGCTTTGTATAGTGAACCGACCACAGGGAGCCCAATTTAGATTAAAGTGAATGGTGAAAATAAAATCGGAAAAATTGAATAATTAATTATTTTTAAAATTCAAGATCAAGATAATGTCCTCTGTAATGCGGCGAAAGGGCAAAAAAGATCAATGAAAAATGCACTAGAACATTTTTTTCGCGCGCACCTTTGTTTTTTCTATATAATTTCCCTATGGTATCTGATGTTGATCTGATGTATATACTCTGACAAGGGAGGAAACTTCAGTCGCCATATTTGAACAAACAACTCACTTTAAACCACGACTTCTTCGTCTTTTAAACCTCGAACTCCACAGAAAACTTGATCAAAATGGGGATTCATTTATAAATTTGTAAATTTGTAATTTGTAAATTTGACTTTCAAACATGCCTGATAGAGTGCACGCACTATAACCGTGAACATTAAATGGTACTAATTAGTACTATTTCACACAGAATCCTTTGTTTTCTATTGTTTAATTATCACTATTTATTGCTAAAAATTAGTATTTGTTTCACGGATTTAGTGTAAGTAATTTAGTGTCCATGCTTGAAACTTAAGGCTAATTCTTTCGTATTGTGTTTGTTAATACAGTATCTTGATGTGACAAAAGTATACTCTCGAACTTTTTTGTATACTTGGAGAAAACAAACATGAATTTTCTCACTCAAACTCTTCAAAAGTCTTAGAAAACGAAATGAAGTGCACGCATGCGCAAACGTTTTCTCTAGTGTCTAGTTAACCAACATGGCGGCTATGACGTAATGTTCGAGGTTTGATTCCTTGATAGACTCGACATTAAAGAAATATAGGAATGTTTGTTGTATGGGTCGTGGGAAACAATCATGGTACTGACAGCACGTACACGGAACGGAATATCACTTAACCGGCCATTTCTATTGATCAACAAATATCAGCTGTCGGCCCAATCGACACCTCTTGCATTTATATTACCACGTGACTCATAAAAGAAACGACCTCGAGAAACCGTAATTCGAAGGTGAATAATCTTGTCGAGAAAAACAATTTAACAGCATGGGTGTAATGATTCTGTACAACAATCAGCATTTGTTTCACACCCAATGACGGCCACTAAATTTAATTTTATATGCAATTAAGCTTTAATTATTCCGAAAATTTTTCATGTGTAATTTTTGTCATTTGAACCAAACTTATCAACTGGGACGTTTTATAGACCTGTTTCGCCATGTCCAAAGCAGACCAAGTTTTTTTCAAGTCAAAACTCTGGATATATTGCTTTAAATGTCGTAACAATGATTGTTGGAGTTCTTTCAAATTGTACGGTTTGTGTCGTCATGGTACGATCGAGGAAAATGCTCACGAGCTTGTCTAACTGCTTAGTTCTACAACTGAGTCAGTATCGGATGTACTTTTGAGGATTCACATCCTTACAGCTACAATGCGATGGATTTTTGACGGCTTTTTAGAAGGGTTTTTGCTGGTTTTTTGCATCGTGAATGGAACGATCGCAATGTTATGTGGTGGTGCAGCAGTGTTCAGTTTATTAGCGGGTATTGCGTTGGACCGCTTTGTAAACATTGTTTATCCTCTCAAAGGACTGACTCTTCAAAAGAAGAAAATTAAAGCCACATTTATGGTATGGACGTACGCTATGTGCACTTCAATTTTGACGCCATTTTACCATAGGAACGGAGAAGATAGCTTCTTCAAACTTCAACGAGACAAATTTTGAATTGACCAGTACTTGTTGTGTCGGCAAAGACATGGCTAGTAAGATTCTTTTCATGGCTACTCAATCACTGCTTTTCTTTCTTCCTCCCTTAATAATTATAGTTTGCTATATTAAGATATTTTTAGCTCTCAAAGACAGGGACAAAGAAAAAAGCTTTCGAAATTCAGCCAGAAAAATATCCAAAAGGAAGGTCGTTCAAATGTTATTACTCGTTGTCATTAGTTACATCATCTGTTGGATGCCGCTACTTTTGTTCAATATTCTTAACTCCTTCGATTTTTTCCTTGAAAACGCTGCAAAAAGGAAACAATTCCAGTTGTTAGCTCGTGTATTCACGGGACTAAGTTCGTGTTTGAACCCTTTTATATACGCATTTTACAACCCAAGATTCAAAGAAGAATTTTTCAAGATTTTTCGATGGAGAGTTTTTCGAAGACAAACAACAAAATACAACATGAAAATGGATAAAAAACACATGCAGAATTATAATAAATTCTTAAACATTTTAAAAATGCACAACACTAGTGTCAAATACGAAAGCGGAAAACTAGCGAGCAACTTAGACTAGTTTGAGTTGCGTAAATAGACTATCATAATAATGCTTTATCATTATGTGCGTGGGTGTAAAAGTCGTGAAAGTTTATTTTGTGTTAATTAGTAAGATGACGTCTTTCTATCACTTTCAGAATAGACCTTTTTACTGATACAGCGACCATCTTGAATTATGGGATGCTGGGGGGCAAACACGTAGAATATATAAAGTGTTATCAAGAGAGTATTAGAGTCAAACAAGCTCAAGCGTTGACCCCTAGAGTACATTAATGAAATCATTAGTCGATTATTCCTTTTATACGTACGAACAGGAATAATGCAATCTTGCAATATTCAAATGAAAATTCAGTTGATTATTCGACTCGTGATGAAGAAGGTAAATCATCTAAATTACAGATCGCCTTCGAGCAGAAGTGGCCCTCTTATTTTATAAGCATACACACTAGGTTTTGTCATTTCCATGCCTCAATTACTTGGAGGATATCATCAGTAGTGCTAGCTCCGCCCACTCATAATCAGTTGACAACATAGTGACAGTGATTGACATCTGGTACATGATAATTGATTGGACTATAGACGGGAACCCTATAGCAGATGCCCGCTAAGGTCTCTTGGGTAAGTTCCTGAAGACCCCTGGGTACTATTGCGCAACTTTCCCATTTTGTCGTGGAGAAGACAGAAAAAAAAACTAGACCCTGGTTCCAGGGTAAGCTGGGATACCTGGAGGACCTGGCTTCAACATGCATGGTAAACCACAGTTATCCCAGTAAAAAAGACGCTAGGACGGGTGCGGGGTCGTGGGGAGTGGAAGGATGATGGGGTCTTAACCTGGCATTTTTTGCCAGAGGTAGAGTGTGTGTAGACTGTTTGTTTTAAACCATAGGATCACTAGAACAACAAATTTATTCACAGGACCGGAAGTTAGGTATTACTTCTAGATGAAATATGGGTCTGTGCAGAAATGCTGTTGTTTTGACATGGATCCGAACAATAATAAAGTGAAAATATTGTTTTATAAAAACTTCAAAGAGCTCAAAGTAGTGAAAATCATTTTGATTAAAACGCGTATGCCAAAAATTAAAGGTATAGATAAAAATCAGTCCAAATTCCAGTTCCATCATGTCCATTCCATCCCTATTTTTAGCCATACGTAATTAAGTCCTGCTTGGGGTCACGCGCTTTGCAAAGAGTGTCTCACACGGGAATTTTCTAACTCGTTATTTGTGAATCGAAATTCTTTACTTAAGACGGTAAAAACCAAAGATTTTCCTCACAGTTGCTTTAATTTTAAAGTTTTTTATGTTCACAGATATTTCTAAATCAGAATGGACATATTCTTAAAGTTTAACGAGCTAGAAGTTGAATGACTTAAGGTCAAGAAGATAGGCGAAATATTTTCGTTTACTTAAATTATTCTTATTACTTCATATAAAAACAAATATTAAAAGGCCGAATAAACTTCTCTGTATTTTAAGTTTATTCGTAGTAGTCTTTGGAGCCAAAATATTTCATATAACTTGACAATCAGCTTGAGGAATCTGCAAAAATAGTACGAAAGTAGAATGAAATACGGCGTGAGTACAAAACGAAGACCGAAGACCGAAGACCGAAGACCGAAGACCGAAGACCGAAGACCGAAGACCGAAGACCGAAGACCGAAGACCGAAGACCGAAGACCGAAGACCGAAGACCGAAGACCGAAGACCGAAGACCGAAGACCGAAGACCGAAGACCGAAGACCGAAGACCGAAGACCGAAGACCGAAGACCGAAGACCCTAAAACGAAGACCCCCTTTAATTTACCCGAAACGACGCGGAAAACATTCAATTGCACTTAAAAAGTAATAGAAAATATAGATTTTGCAATTTACACGGTTTTCGGTGGGGTCTTCGTTTTGTATATTACCCCATGAAATGTACAAAACGAAGACCCCCCAAAAATTTACCCGGTTTCTGACATAAATAGCTATTCTACGGATAGGAACTTTTGTTGCATACGGGCATTTAGAAGTTCAGAAAATTTCTGATTTGTTTTATATGTACCATGTCATCACTTTTTTTTCTGAACATCTCATATCGTTATATGTATATATGTATACAACATTCAACTTTCAGAAATTTCTGAACATCTCCAGTCGTATAAATATATACATGGATAAACAACTTTCAGAAATTTCTGAACATCTCATATCGTAATATATATCTAACCTGTTTTTTAAAAAGGTCACTATGCTGGGATGCCCATCCCCCCCAGAACTTACTCTTCACTCTTGGTCCAGGACTTGCCCGAAAGAGCCTAGGGTGTCAGGAATTCGGTTTGATTTTAGAATTCCAAACCTACTTTGAGGCATTCGAGTGCAGTTAAGGCTGAAGGGGTTTCCTCTAAAGCTGCCCTTTTCGAAATTCATGTTTGATTTCTTCCTTTTTTACCCAGAATAGATGATTTTCTATCAGTAAATTTGCATGAATAAGCCAATTGGGCCATGCATGGATGGCCAAAACAATAATCGGTGCCTTTCTGTGGGGTGCAGCTTTTTAAGTATTCTTGTTGGGTTGTTGGTCTCCAAGCATTTGCATGCTATGCCATTTGATTTACGAAATATTGTACTTTTTCAAAGGCATAGAATCAGATCAGCCAAGCCTAGTTCTGACGTCAACGCTTCCCCACTGCCTCTGCAAAGCGTTCCACTCTCAGCGCCAAGCTTGGCTTAAGGCTTTGTTTTGATTTTGTTTTGTTTTTCCCAGGCCCAACACTCAGTCAGTGCATGCGCACCTGAAAAACTGACAAGATTATTAAGGTAAGAGACCCATTAGTGCTACGTAGATGGCTGACATTTTGGTTCCCAAGGGTGGAGGGGGGGGGGGGGGGGAGGAGGGGCGGAGCTAGGGGTGTGCACAAGGCGCCAAAACAGGAATTGACCTTTCACTTGCAAAGCATTCCAGTGTGAAATTCTGACCACCTAAGCAAGCTCAAGTTAGGGGGGATGTGTGGGGGGTTGGTTACCTTTTCATAAAACAGGTTAGATTGTCAACTGAACGAATTAGTGTGGATCGACGAGGCGTAAGTCTGAAGTAAATTTGTTTTTTATGATAACCAAAACAAGAAAAATGCCTCTTTTCTAGCGATAAAAACAACCAAGGGAAAAAGCTCGCGCTCGATGGCGACAGCTTTATTTGTCTGTACCATTATTGACCATGAAATCCGCCAATCAGCGCGCTAGAAATTTGTAAGTTATTGTAAAATTGAAAATGAAAATTTAACTCAAGTGAAATTCATCCTTAATTTTACGAGCCACCATGCCATGCGATCCGTTGTTAATCACTGTTAATACTGAGACTTACTGAGACTTCACCATGAGTTTATTAGATGACATTTCCAGCTATATTTAACATCGGGCAGAATGAGGCGACATCATCCGAGATATAGCTGGAAATTTCATCTAATAAACTCATGATGAAGTCTCAGTAAGTCCAGCTCCAACATCCTTCTGGGAGGCTGTTATTATTAGATTTATATTAATTATAACATTGGAAGACCTTCTCATTCCTTTTGCCATCTTTACCGGTTATTTTTTTAAATTTACACCAAAATATTTCACTTAAACCAAGTATTCAGCAGTTCTAGAGAGGATTCCTTTTTTGAATTCTTGGTAATCATTATTATCTTTGCAGCAAAGTAAAATAAAATGAATATTTTTAGCTGATTTACGTCGTTGAGAGAAGCGTAGCCATTTTGTCGGCTGCAGTTTCGCAAGCGTTGCCAGGCAACTGAACTCAACCAATCATTGTCTAATAATTCGGCCAAGAATTACGGAAAAAAATCCCTACATTTAGTCAATCAGCTTCAAGTCATTGTGTCCTGCGTGTGATGAGATGAATGGATAACGTTTTATGCTTTTCATCGAACACCGGCGAGAAAAAGAGTTTCATGTGGTATCCAAACGCCGATAAGTGAGTTTTTTAAACGACATCGAGCTGATTTGATATTGAATTTAACTTGCTTTCAGATGTTTGATATAGCTTCTCAATTATAACAATTATAATTCTATCTTGTTTAATCAGGTTTAAACTTGTCATATTTTAACTACATTTTTGGTTCCAGTTCAAGTGGCTAAATTGTTTGTAGTGTAAGGTTTCATGCAACACTGTATAGCATGCTTTCACAACGTTTTCAGATCTAAAAGTTACACTTGCCACGATACTAATTCTTAGTTCTATAATAGCAATTGTAAATGATTACATGAAAAGAACACGTGCATCTTAGTAGTACTTATTAGACAACGTAGGTGTTCGTATTACGAGTACGATAATATGTAATTAAATGTAATAAAAAAATGATATTTTAGTCTAGTTTTGCGTTGTTTTGGTTGTTTTACTGACTCATGACTCAATATGTATTTAGAATAATACGTGTATTGTTTGGAGTACTGCATGATGTATGGAGATGTTTTAGATGGATGATAAGGATGATTATGTGTATCTTGTACCGCTCTCTGCGCGTTGTTTCAGTTACATTTTTGGGGGGTATTCGTTTTGTACATTTCATGGGGTAATAATTATACAAAACGAAGACCCCACCGAAAACCGTGTAAATTGCAAATATCTATATTTTCTATTACTTTTTAGGTGGAATTGAATGTTTTCCGCTCTCTGCGCGTTGTTTCGGGTAAATTTTTGAGGGGTCTTCGTTTTGTACATTTCATGGGGTAATAATTATACAAAACGAAGACCCCACCGAAAACCGTGTAAATTGCAAATATCTATATTTTCTATTACTTTTTAGGTGGAATTGAATGTTTTCCGCTCTCTGCGCGTTGTTTAATTTCGGGTAAATTTTTGGGGGGTCTTCGTTTTGTACATTTCATGGGGTAATATACAAAACGAAGACCCCACCGAAAACCGTGTAAATTGCAAATATCTTTATTGTTTATTAGTTTTTAAGTGGAATTGAATGTTTTCCGCGTTGTTTCGGGTAAATTTAAGGGGCTCTTCGTTTTAGGGTCTTCGGTCTTCGTTTTATACCCACCCAGACTGAGAATAGACCTCTTTACGTTAGAATAAGAATCTCTGTTTGAGTGGTATCCACATTCATGTGTTTTCTTTGGATTGATACTCTTAGGAATAACACATGGTCGGTAATGGGAAACCATTACACCCAAGTTAATAGAGTACCGAAGTAAGAAGTCATCAAATTACAAATTTCACGATTCAGTTTTGAAATGTTCATAATTGAAGAGAACACACCATTGCCTATGTTTCTGCCAACTTACTTTAAGGTTGTTCTGAGCTTTAAAAATGGAGATATTTGGTATTTATGCTCCAAAAAGCCCATACATTTTCTGTTATTTTGGACTGGATCCAATCACGCTAGATCCAGCCTCAAGTAAGAGAAAGTGTATAGGGATATTTTTAGTATTAAATTACCTATATCTCAGTCATTTTTAAATCTATCGCTCTGAAATTTTGCTCCTTATCATATTTTTGCATACAGTTTCTGAGAATTTACTAAAATCCTAAACACCTTTGAAAACAATTTCGTGATGTCATCACTTTGGTACTCTATGGGGTCTATCTAATAACCAGAATGTATACATAAGAAACCTAAAATATCATTCCTAACTTGATTAATTTTGAATAACACCTGTCCATTTTGCTGTGCATAGAACCAGAAGTCTCTCTTCTACAAGAACATCCCACCTGAATATCACAAAGAAAGGATTTCAGGACTCAATATGAAGGTATATGTAACCGGCGGCAAGGCGCTCAAATCACTAAACAGATTGCAAGTGTGTTGGCAAAAGAGTTTATTCACAACTCAGCTTAGTACATCACAAATCAGTACAAAACAAGAACGAGATTACAGCTCTCTTCTAACGACGCGAGTTCTTTGTCTTGACTCTGTGGTTCGACGCTCTTCCAAGTTCTCTTGCTATACTGACTAAATTTACTTAAAAAGCTCTATTTATGCTTGAGTCTGCATTCCTCATGTATTACAATAATCCACGCGCAATACGCCCAAGGCGCACTTGTTCCGTAAAACGTGGCTTATGCTAACATTACTCATGTAATCCCAGGAAGTTAATTAACTACTTTTTTGCAGATTTCACTTGATATAGAGGAAGAACATTCCTTAGTATCCGAAATTATAATTAAACTAATTAAAACTAGGTTAAAGTCCGATTTACTATTGTTCCAAATAACGTTCTTTTGACTCTGTCACATATAGTTGAAGAATAGCTTTGAATTATGCCAGAATTATGCCCTGAATTATATCAGTCCAGAGGTTGTTTCAGGGTTCAATCTGTGAGTTAGCTGTGCCCTGACTTAGATCAGCCCAGAGGTGGTTTCAGGGTTCAATCTGTGAGTTAGACGTGCCCTGACTTAGATCAGCCCAGAGCTTGTTTCAGGGTTTGATCTGTGAGTTAGCCATGCCCTGACGTAGATCAGTCCAGAGCTTGTTTCAGGGCTCAATCTGTGAGTTAGACGTGCCCTGACGTAGATCAGCCCAGAGCTTGTTTCAGGGTTCAATCTGTGAGTTAGACGTGCCCTGACTTAGATCAGCCATAATGTTGTTTCAGGTTGTATTCTTTATCACCAGACACTGGTAGAGATACTACAAATGAAGGTATTACATGGAGACCTGCACTGGACATACAACATGCATGATGCACTTTATAATTGTAGAGTTATAGAAAAAGCTGCTGAAATGCTGTCAAAGAGATATCTCAGGTAGATTGGATTATAAGAATAAAACTAAACACTGTCATCATATTCATTATCATCATCATGTATCATCACCATCACCATCATCATCACCACTACTATCATTAATATCATCATCATCTTCATCATGTATCACCACCTTCACCATCATTCTCCTCATCATCATGTATCATCACTATCATTATCATCATCATCATGTATCATCACCATCATTATCATCCTCATCATCATGTATCATCACCATCATTATTATCCTCCTCATCATCATGTATCATCACCATCATTATCATCACTGTCATTTATCATCACCATCATCCTCATCATCATCATGTATCATCACCATCATTATCATCCTCCTCATCATCTTGTATCATCATGTATCATCACCATCATTATCATCATCATCATTATGTATCATCACCATCTATTATCATCATCATCATGTATCATCGCCATCGTTTTCATCATCATCATCATCATGTATCATCACCATCATTATCATCACCAATATCATCAATACCACCAACCATCTCACATATTATCATCATCAATTGGTTATTAATTAGTAATGATTTCATCTCAGTTTTCAAGAGTGGCGTGAAGTGAGAGTTGCATTTCAGCTATATGAGCATGAGGATATGATGGGTTTGGTCATAGACGAACATGTTCTTCTAAGAACGTTAAAGGTATGAAAAATATATAAACTACTAACTGACAACATATTGGGTGTGTAGAATGACACTACTCATCATCATCATCATTATCATCAACATCATCATTGTTATCATCATCGTATAATGTATGATACAATCACATCGTGATCATCATGATCATCACCATCACCAGCATCACTATCATCAACATCATCATAACCATTATCATCACCATAAACGTTATTGTCACCATCCTCATCACCATCATCATCAACATCTTCACTATCATAATCACTATCATCATCACCACAAACATTATTGATATCATCATCATCACCATAACCATCACAATTCTTATCATCCTTATCATCCTTATGATTTGTCATCATCATCATCAATGCCAGTATGATATTTTGATGAGCTTTCTTTACCTTAACTTCACAGGTGTGTGGGAGGACTGTCTCACCAGTAAAACTGATGCAACATGTAAGTTTTGTAATAATTATACAGTATGAATGGCCGTGTTGTATCAGATATACCAACACTAGGCATAGCCATGAGTTCGTATATCGGATACAACGCAGACACAATTATTGTAGATTGCTTGTCAAACGTCTAGGTTATTTCCTTAGTTGTGTCCCACTCAAATTTTCAAAATTAAAGTGAATCTGGCCAAGAAAATCCAACTTAAAGTTTATGGAAATGAACACAATTGTGTATCAGATTTACAACACTCTTCACAATCGTGATTTCTGTTGTGTTTTCCTCATGAATTATTAATGAGTTTGACAAGACAATATAGAGTTCATCACATTAAGTAACTGCGGCAAAGTATCACAGTGATCCACCATGACCCATGGGCACATGCGAAGGTTCTACAGCAAAAGAGGGGTACATTCCGTGACAGCAAACTGATCACTCGAATAGCAGGCCTCGATTTTAACTTTGTATAAACTAAATTTAGCCACATAATAGACCAGTTTTGAATTTCAAATTACCGCTGTGTTCCTTGATTACAGACTCATTTGCACAGGGTTAGCCTTGTATCAGTGTTTAAATATTCACAAATACCAACGGTAAAGTAAAGAATGCACAACTTCAACAATACAAACACTTTGAAACTTGACGGACCTTTTCTGGAACACGTGAATATTCTGCACGAACTCGAGGTTAACCCTGTACAAATGAGTCTGTAATCAAGAAAAACAGCGGTAATTTGGAATTGGAAACGGGTTTATTGAATTCTTCTCAGATAAAGCACATGAAGACAGATGTTCAAGACAGATTACTTCTTTACGAGTTTCTTGACTTGCTGTTATTGTAAGTATTGTTTCAGCCATTATGAAAAATGTCTAGTTCCAAAAATTATCCATACCCCCTCACGGAGGACTTTTTTTAAGACACCCTGCATCCCCCTGGAAATTCCAATTTTCTTCCATACAAACTCTGTAATTTTCGTTCTTTCTCTGACCCCTACTCTTTGGAAATTCCAAAATCCTCTGTGGGGTTGGTGTGGATGAATTCTGGAACTACACAATGCAGGGACACTTTTCTGACCTTGTGAAATTCAATAGAAATTTTTGATTTTATTAAATTATTTATTATTATTTTATATTTATTATTTATTAAATTCAATAAACTTTTTGATTTTATTAAATTATTTATTATTATTTTATATTTATTATTTATTAAATTCAATAGACTTTTTGATTTTATTAAATTATGAATTATTATTTTATATTTATTATTTATTAAATTCAATAAACTCTTTGGTTTTAGCTTGGGCATAATGTTTCCCATTTTAGAATATATGTCAACCTTTTGAGAGTAACATTGTTTTTCCGGTCCAGTATCCTAAAAAATTGTGCGTTCCGATTGGCTGTTTGAGTGGGCAGTATTTTTCAGTATCTGCCCACGCACGCGGTCCGGTATCCTTAGGATGACAGCCTCGGTCTGTACATTCAAGACCTGGGGCACAGGTTTTCCCTATCCAGACCTCCTGGCCGGTAAATAACATGTGTTTTATGATTTATACTTACAGGTGGGAAAGAGATACAGATATTGAAGTTCAGGCTACTCCACAAGTATTTGGAAAAGACAATCGAAGTAGCCTTTATAAGGTATGTATCAAATGCATTTTTAATCTTTTACTACTTTGACTTTAAAAAATTTCAATCCCCTACGACAAGGAGGAATGGATACATTTCATTATATGATAATTTAAGGTCATTTCATGCACTATGATTGGTCAATTTGTGGTCCATAACACAAGATACACTCCTCACAGCAGACCCTCCCCACCCCTTGGAAATTCAATCCCTTCCAATGGGATAAGTATGGATATTTTCTGTAACTACACAACATACCCTCCTCATACCCTCCCCACCCCCCTGAAATTCCAATCCCCCTTTGTTGGAATGTGGGGGGGGGGGGGGGTGTATGAATATTTTCTGAAACTAAATGATAGACCTTCCTCATACCCTCCCTAACCCTCATAAATTTCAATCTAATTCCATGGTGGAGGAATGAATATTTTCTGGAATTCAAATTTTACAACACTGACCTTTCGATAGTCTCAATATTTTCCAAGCCCTTGATTGTATTTGAGCTATGTTGTTTTTTTTCCTAAGCATTTTGACTCTTTTTGTTTCCAGATATGTGATTTCAACTCTATTTTAGTCCCTGAGGACGAAAAGAAGAAAACTCAATTGAACAATGCTTACGAGGTTTGTCATTTGACCTCTTCGTACTTGGGCATAACTCCGTATTCCCATTTCAACCTGAATTTTTCTGAAAATAAGGTTTATGACAGTGTTTTAATAATTGCAGCTGAACGTGGTATAAATCTTAATCCTTCACATCTCTAGCTATTTCTTTTTTTTATATATTTTTTCAGCAAGCCCTTCTCAAGCCTCATCTCAAAAGCAAAACCCAACAGCAACAATCATGGCGTTCACACCAACCTTTTCTTGTGGACGATAAACCAAGAATAGAACTAGTGAGCCAAATTAATCAATGTATTTTTTTAAAACAAGTCAAGTTTGGTCAGAAGTCTAAACGTAAATTTAGTATAAAAGCGTGGAAAATTCATGAAAATATTTCAAACTCATGTTTCAGGTAAGCAGACATCAGCAACGTTCTGTGGAACTCACAGACCACTTAGATCACTCACATAAAAAGGTACGAAATCTTCATTGCTTTTTCTTTCTTATACGCATTGACTGTCAACGTATATCGCTGCCTTTTCGTGCCCATAAAATATGGTTTAGTTACAAAACTGTTGACCAAAACAGGGGCGGCGGAAGCTGAAAAATTGGGGGGGGGCACTCCAATATTTCACGGTACCTTGAAATGACACCCCCCTCTCCCTGTTTAGCTTGATTACAAACGTGTATGTGTGATATTTCAATCAGTAACATTTTGCGCGCATTAAACCACTTGCAATTGTGCTGAGAGACACAAAACATGGACAACATTATCACAGTATTTTAATATGATCCCTTGTGTAGGTGATAACACGGGCTTTACATTCCCTGTTTAATTGTGTTATTACTCCAGTTCGTGTGAATGTATCTGGTCTTTTAAGAAAGTCTGTGTTATTACTCCGGTTCGTTCTTGACATCGCCGCTTGCTGACGATGCTGAAATGTGTCTATAATAGTGTTTCTGCTATTACCAACTCCAATATACATATATAGTGTCTTTGTGACTACAAACTCAAGATGAGATCTTCTAGGGAAAACTTCCAAAAAGAGCCTGTCTTCGTTGGTTAGATGCGATGAATTCTTCAGCTACTTTACACAAATCGAGTTCGTCGGTTCTTAGCTTGTGGGCATTCAGTAGAATAAGGTTGTTGAGTCTATGTTGCGTCATCGTTGATCTAAGCCACGTTTTCAGCCGGCGAAGAACTTAGAAAGACCTCTCTGCTGTAGCTGTTGTCACAGGTATTGTCAAGTAGATCTTGATCAGCTTTGTTACCTCACTTAGCCACAGGGAATCCGGCTATATATTTTTGCTTCTTTTAGAAAAGTAACTTTGCTCTTTGTGGGTTTCCTGTGTTGGGATCGGTTTCCTACTACATAAGCTGTAATCAGATCTGCTCGCTGTGATCACCGTTGGTGTTTTGTTTCTTACTATGGGTGGCCTGTGGTGTGTAACGCACTTTCTAGTAAGCAGTCAAAAGAGGAGAAGGGATGCAACAAAGCAAGTGTTCGATTTTAAAACCCCTGTTCAAATTATTCATGAAGGTAATTTATTAATAAAAAACCCACGAAATGTTTGCTCAATGAATAAACTTTGGGTCGGGATGTTTTATTTTGTTGAACTCGTAAAAGTAACGATCCTAGAAAGTGATAGTTAAAAGCTAAGTTTTAGTTATGTGTTCACCTCCAGTTGCTCGGACCGCTTAGCTTATGAAACAGGATGTATCTGGTGTACGTCCAATTTGAAACAAAAGAATTTGACAGCTTGTTGACAGAGAAATCTAAATTTCCATATATTTTGTGAAGAGTAATCGTAGGGAAAACTTGCTTTAGTTATCCTGCCGAATTCATTCTCAGGCCAAACATTTTCTTTATCTGAAGTCTACTCGTGCATCTTCAAGATTTGAGATACTGGCACTGTTCCTTCTTTACACACCGAAAAGTTTTTCAAAAGCCTTAAATCATAAAAAAACATTTTCATATTAGAACTGATAAAATATAATTGTTTTAGTTTAAAAAACGATTAAATTTGAAATAGCCGCTCACCAAAACAAGACTGATTTGAAATCCCTTGTTTACAGGATTTTACATCTTGAACATTTTCGAACAACATGACGCAATAGAAAAATGAAAATCATCAAGACTTCCTGCTGGTTGTACTAAAGTAGCTGGTCCGAGCAACTGGAGGTGATGATCATATACGATAAACTTGCTTTGTTGCAGCCCTTCTCTTCTTTTGAGTGTTTACTAGAGAGTGCGTTACCAACTGTTATTGATTTGAATTTAATCGGCTATCAGTTTACAGCGCCGATCTGATCGCAGCGCAGATTTGATTACAGCTTATGCAATAGGAAACCGATCACAACACAGGAAACCCACAAAGAGCAAAGTTACTTTTCTAAAAGAAGCAAAAAAATATATCCCGGTTCCCTGTGACTTAGCATGGTCTTTCCAATTGGGCTCGCATTTAAAGCATCGCAAATTGTTCTGATAGACTTAGTTTCTTTCAAAGCTCATTTCGTAGCTGCCGTGATGAAGTCGGAAAGCATCTTCAGCTGGGTCTCTAGACGGGATGGATCCACGTCTGCTGAGTACGTCATGTGAACCAACTGCGGAAGTTCATCTAAAGGCTTACCATTTGCTGCTGATAAAAGTGCTCTTTCAATATCACAAACAGTTTGGAAGTCATCTTGTTCAAATCTTCTTTCCAGTTGACTATCCACAAGTTCGAGTGCCTGATAGAACTCTTGGCGATGATAGTCCTTCGGTGTTGCAAACCGATGCGACTCTTCGCCATCGTCAATAAGACGCCTTGGTCTTTTTCTGTATCTGGGTAGGCATGGCTCAATGTTTAACAACGCAGCCGCCTTGACAGCATCATCATAAATATTGCTGAACTCTTCTGGTCTTCGGAGCTTTTTGTAGTAATTACGTGCAACTTTACAGGCTTTCTGTGCTTCTTGGGCAGTCGTGTCTTTTCCCTGGAGGCTAATGGACAATTGCTCTGCCGCACTAAATATAAGGTACGACATCTTGAGTCCCCAAAATGTCTGAAAACTCGCCATTAGTGCTACAATGCCTCCTGCCGTCACTCCATTATCATCACGCTGTTGTTGGTTGATGTCAAACATCGTTTCTTACTAACTGCTTTGATTGCTTTGCAAATGTCCTGAAGTACAAGGTTGACACAATGGCCTAGACAATGTACTTTTAACGCAGACTTCTCAAGGTCTTCAAACTTTTTAGCAACTCCATTCAGCTTTCCCATCATGTTTGACGCGCCATCGTAGCCTTGGCCTCTACACATTTGGATGGGAAGATTACATCTTAAGAGGACGTCTTTTATGCACGAGTATAAAGAAGTAGCATCAGTAGCGGACACATTATATAAACTTTTGGGCTCTTCGTAAACGCAAAAGCTTTCATCTACCCAGCGCAAACAGATGACAAGTTGCTCTTTGTTGCTTGAATCTCTAGTTTCGTCTGCAAGCAATGCGTAAAATCCTGTTCGTACCTCTTCAATTATCTTTCTCAAAAGACTGTTCGCCATCAATGCAATGATCTAATTCGAGATGTCATGAGAGATATAACGTCCATCATTTAACCATTCTTTCATTTTATACGATTCTGTTGCCTGGATTTTCAGCAATTGAAATAGGTTACCTTCGTTGTCGTTATGGCCGCGAAGAGGCATGCCTTGCCTTGCCAAGTAGCGAATGCAATTCAATAGAATCAATAAAGCATCTCTGTTGTTTTTTTGATCTTTCTCTACTTGAGAGTTGATTTGGGTAACAATGTCAGGCTTTTTTGATGTCAGAATCTTCATGACAGCCTCTTTATGGAAGTTACTTTTCTTGTGCTCTTTGAATTTCTCTACAGCTTTCTTCCAGTTGTTAAATCCCCCAGTAGTAAAGGCTTCCTTCTTTCTTGTACTCATAGATACTAATCCATTCGCCTTTGCATTCATGCATGCGTTGCAAAATGCTTTGAAACTTGTGCTGCAAAGGCTAAGCCATTGGAAAGAGGTGTACCACTCCTTCTTAAAATAACGGGTTTTTTTATTTGCCTCTGAGCCATAAACCTGGCCAGTTTTAGTAAGAAACTCTTTGTCATCTGGTCTGTTGTATTTCAGTTGACAACAAGGGCAACTGCATGGCTCAACTGTTGGTGATTTTGCCTTTGGGATTTCTGAGCTCTCTCTTTCTAAAGTTACAAAACAAAACATAGGCATAATTGAACTTTTAAGTGCAGTTCCATTGGCTATTTTATGTGAAATGTGATCCCTCATTTTGAGGGCATTTATAAATTTCATTGAACAAATAATATATAAATTGCATTTGACAATGCATTGCAATAGTTCGATGTTTGAAGCTATAATTAATCATAATCGCCATCAGGATGCATCATAAAATCAACAAGCTTCCATTCTTATTTAACTTTTTATTTTTAAGTAAATAATCAACAATGTACTGATAGCTCATTACTCTCATTAAATAACTATGCAAAAGCTAGATTAACGTCATATTCTGAACCCAACCTCGCTAAGCGAAGTCTATCAACCCTTGAGCATGAAAGTTTAAAAAAAAGCAATCTTGGAAAATTCTCCAAAAGCATTTTAGCGATGTCCAAAGTAAACACTGAACCACCTAGGCCCAAATTAAACATGCTAGGTATTTGCATATTGGCTATGACTATTTGATTTTCATTTGAAAATGCTAAACCATTTAATGATAGCATTTGTAGTTTTTCAAATACTTAAGGCTCTCTACTACTCTGTTTTGGTTTAGTTTTGTACAGTTGTCAAGGAATAGATATTCCAAGTTACAATTTTTCCACAAAAAATCAATGTTTGACAATTGATCTTGACCACTCAAGTCTAAATATACAAGTTTAGAAGAGTGAACCAGCCCTTTTACAAGTATCAAAGAATTATTATCTAACTTCACATTTCTCAGTGAAAAGTATTGAAACGCCGACTATATTGGTATTGAAACCGAAAGGTGTATGACATGGATGCAGAGGAACAAGATGACATGCCTTTCGGTCTTCTTGAAGTCAAAGTCACTAAAGAGGGTACAACTGACTTCAGTTCTGTACAGTATATGACTGTTGGACAAAATGGTAATCTACAGCTCAAACGAGCACATTATTACTACTACCAGTTACAGTGTCAGCTGGCATTAACAGGGCTACCATGGTGTGATTTTTTTAGTTTCATCAATGAATCAGTATTTCATTGTGAAAGAATTGTCTTTGATGAAGGATTTTTTGAGCAAAGTAAAGATAAAGTTGATCTTTTTTATTTCAATTATTTTCTGGAATAAATACAGCTGCAGCTCTGAAGAATTTAAAATTATTATATAAACTTACATGAAAGAATATGGTGACACTAAGGAATATTTATTGTTGTTCTGTTACTTGTTTGGTAATTACATTCACAATTCCATTACTGATAAGTATGAGTAGTATATATTATATTATTAGGTGTTGTTTTTGTCTCTTATAAGTGGACCTTGGAAGTTGGTCAATAGGCAAATAACGGTATAAACCTGATTGATTGTACCAAGCATGTTCAATGGAATGTCAGAATCAAATATGTGGTACTCCTTAATTCTACGTATTGCCCTTTCCACATGAATTCGTAATTTAGCAATTGACTTTGTTTGTTGGGCTTCACGAATGGAAAACTGGCCTTTGCTTTGAAGGTATGGGGGGAGATTTAGCTTGACATTCTTTTTTAATAAAAGGTCTTCTATGTCAAAGCCTTTGTCGGCCATTACCGAGTCATTATCTTCCAATAAATCTAGTATACCTGAGCATCGTGTAATTTCCTTGTCTGAAATAGGCCCTGTGTGCAGAGAAGATACCAAGGTAATAGAACCATGAGGTGCTATTCCAATCAGACCCTTTAGAGTGGTGTTACTTTTGTAAGAAGAATATAACTGTGACTGTAGCAAAAGTGAGGAAGGGGTCTGAACATACAACTCAGTACAATCTAAAATAACTCTGGTGGTTGGGTACATGTCCTTAAAAGACTGTGGCATGTACTCATCTATTGCCTCCCTGGACATCCAAACTGGCTGGGTGCCAAGGATAAAATATTAATAATTAGACCAAGTGGTCACTTTTCTGCTAACAGATGATGTGCTAATAAGAAATCTATCGGCCAAATCTTGTTCAAACAAACCTAGTCTTAGTCTAACTAAAAACAAAAACAACTCATCAATCAAAATCATAGTGCGAGCTGAAGGCCTGCTTTTTTGAATACCAGCAGAATAAACATACTTCATGTACTGAGCAGAAGGTGTGACAAAATCATAAAAACTGTAAAAATGATTATAGGTAGCAAAACCAGTGTAAAACTTTATGAGGTCATCATCAGAGGAAAATCTTTCTATACCAAACTTGTGCAATTTTAAGGCTGCAACTTGGGCTCTGAGGGCTTCTATTTCAACTTGAGCTGCACCATATGCTGCTCTCAGGGCCTCTGTTTCTGCTTCAACAGGAGTTCTTTCAGGCTGTGGTGCTGCTTCAGAATCAGGACAGGGCTCAGGTACATCAGGTACATTATTATCATTCTCATCCTCACTCTCGTCAGTCTGAGTCCCACTAAAACAGAAGTAATAAGTAAAATTAATGGCAAAGACAGCACTCTGAATGAATTATCATTATTTTCCCTCATAACAGTCATATCCATACAATTTATTTGTTGGATTTTTCACAACAGTAAATTAGGCACATTTCCTTTCTTATATATAAATATATATACCTGTCAACTTGTCGAATCAATTTTCTCCTTTGAGTGGTTTTACCAGACCAGTCGAACATTGTAGGAACGACGCCAGGTTTGAGAAGTCTTTTTCCTGAGTTGTTTGGGGGACGGTAATCACTGTCTAAGAAATGTTTCGAGCAAACCCTCGTGCTGTGTGTTATCTGAAAAGAGACCAAAACTATTATTATCTTACTGAAGAAAGCAAAGACCATTCAATTTTTCATATTTTAACTTACCTTGAAATAGGGTCCTTCGTCTCGCCTTACTTTTGTAATCCAGGCACTTCTTAGTGTTGCGTCTTTAGGGAATCGATGAAAAGAAAGTGCTGGGTTGTAGCGCGAATCTCCATTACACAAAGGAACACTGCAGTGAAATCGTGTCTTGGACTCAGTGCTTCCATGGTCCGTATTCGAGGTCTCGTACGTCATATACTCAGCTAAAACGCAATAAATATTGAAACAAAATTAAAATATGCTCTTTGCATATCAATATTAACAAGTTTTGACACGGGAAAACGTGTCAAATGTGCTGTGCACATTGGATACTTTGAATAGAGTACAAGACTATTTGGGATTTAGTCATTGTAAGACAGAAGAAAGTCCGTGGATTCGGTTTGAATATTTTTTTACGGTCAAATTGAACCAGCATAGACGAGTCTTGTTCGCAAACCCCAAAGCAAGCCTCCGTCTCTCTGAGAACCAGTGTTATGGTGGCTCCATCGGCTCAAAAACACCACACAAAACATTATTGAACAGAAGATTCTCCATTTACAGAAAAAGTTTGGTCTCGAAAATTTACCTCAGAATACCCTGCCAGCAGAGTCTCCTTTACCTTCCCCCGAGTGAGAGAAAGGAAAGAAGACTCTTTCCTTTCTCTCACTCGGGGGAAGGTAAAGGAGACTTTGCTCGCAGGGTAACCTCAGAATGGAAACATTACGAAAACGTATCTCTTTCCCTACACTTCGTGGGGGCGTGGGTGTCACAACATACCAAATTTTCACTATGACATCATATCACATACTGCATCAACGGTCAGATGATTTATCTTTGGCTTTGAAAATGGGGTCACAGGCACCCCTGAGCCCCCTAGATACGCCAATGTTAAGTTAAACAAATTTACACGTTAAAGTAAAAAAATGTTCAAATTGTAATCATAGCTAGGGACAGTTGATGACAGCTAGAGATAGTTGAAAATAGCTAGGGACAGTTGATGACAGCTAGGAGCAGTTGAAAATAGCAAGAGATAGTTGAAAATAGCTAGGGATAATTGATCATAGCTAAGGGATAGACGGTGGCCGATTGGGACAAAACAATATTACAATGCATGTTACAAACAAAAAAAACACACATACATACAAGATTACATGTTTAAAGACAAAATTACAAATTTGAAAACAAAACTTCAAATCTCAAAACAAGTTTTCAAGTTGCAAAACAAGAATACAAGCTGCAAAACAGAAATCTACTTGTCTCAAAACAATATTACAAGTTTGAAAACGAAATAACAAATTTAAAAACAAAACTACGCGTCTCAAAACAAGATTACATGTTTCAAAACAAGATAACAATTCTCAAGACTACATAACAAGCTGCAAAACAAAACCTCAAGCTGCAAAACAAGATTACAAGTTTAAAAACAAAATCACAGATTTAAAAACAAAACTACACGTCTGAAAGCAAAATTACACTGTCACAGAACAAGATTACGAGTCTCAAAACAACGAGACAGAAAATAACGAGCAGGAAAACAAAATTTCAAGTTGCGAAACAAAACAAATATTAGGAGTTTCAAAACAGGGTACACAAGAATGAAACCAACAAATCTTAAAACCGTTTTACAGAAGCTATAACAAAATAAACAATTCTATAATTTAGTGCTCGAAAACAAAATAAAAAGGATGGGAGCTCGGCTACCAAGCTCCGAAACAGCAAGCGTCGCGTTGATCAGCAGAGTTTTGTTGTGCCGAGTGCTGTTTAATCCTGCCATCGTTTTCAGGAGGATGGTTTTCTTCCCTCATTGTTGCTTATTCCTTGTGGTCTTTTCAACGACCTGTTGTTCTCTGGACGCTTTACCGCCTTCTCCATTTTTAACCACCTGTACTCATCTTCAAGATTGTATTGTTTGTTTCTGGAACAGTGGCTACTCCTACGGAAGCATCATAAGGTTTCTTTCCGCTTGTTACGGAGTAAATATCACTCTAAGGCAAATCAAATATTTGATAAATCACAAGTACCACCTACGAAGAAGAGGAAATCGGAGCAATAGGAGGGATATAGAAAATGCGATAAACGCGGAACTTAATGGGCCTGGAAGGTTAATGGGTTATAGGGCGATGACTAGATGCCTTAGAACCAAATACAAACTTAGGGTTTCTCGAGACGCTGTCATGAATATTCTCAAAGAAATGGACCCTAGTGGAGTCAAAGAAAGAAAGAGAAGAAAACTTCGTAGGAGAGTTTACCGCTGCCCTGGCCCCAATAACACTAGGCATATAGATGGTTATGATAAGCTGTCTCCCTTTGGTTTTGGGATAAGTGGATGCATAGATGGTTATTCTAGAAGGATGATATTCTTGCGAGTGTCATATAGTAACCATGATCCCTCCATAATTGCTGGATATTATATGAGTGGAGTAAAGCAACTGAAAGGTTGTCCAAAATGAGTGTGGTCAGACTGCGGTACTGAAAATGGCATTGTAGCAGCACTACAGCAAGTTTTTCATGAAAATTCGACTACCGGTGGCCAAAGTTATGGACACAGATATATTTCGTCTACTGCTAATCAAAGGATAGAGGCCTGGTGGTCTATTTTCAGGAAATCTCAGAGCAACTGGTGGTTGGAACTATTCAAAGATTTGAAAGAGTCTGGATCATTTTGCAATGGTAATATTATTCATGTTTACTGTTTGAGGTACTGCTTCATGAATATCATACAAAAGGAATTGAACTCTGTGGCAGCCAATTGGAACGAGCACAGAATTAGAAAAAGTAGTACAGCTGAGTGTCCTAATGGTATTCCTGACGAACTATTTTTTCTTCCAGAAAACTCAGGTCAGTATATACGTATTGGGTATGAGGTATTGGGGCGAGGAACCCTGTTAGAGTCACTCCCCTTTTAAAACTTCTGGATAGATCCGCCCCTGATACAGATGAATTAATGAATGAATAAATATATAGATGTATGAATGAATTGAATGGTAGTAAATGAATGAATAAATACATAAGTACAGGTGAATGAATGAATAAATGAAGTGCAAAAATTGAATTGAAAGATTGCTAAATAAATAATATTAATAAGCACCCAACAGCAATTTATGAAACAATGGATTGAAAACATAGAAAATAATAAATAGCAAAGGTTGTTTGCAACACTCTAACTAGCTCTTGGGTTACCTGTGCATAATTAACATAACACATGATGGCGGACGAGTCGAGTTTTTATCACAATTGTAAATTTTCTCGCGCGCTGATTGGTTAAAAACGTCGTAAATAAGAGGCCATACCAACAAATGGCGTCATGCAAGATTTCGTGCAGTCTATTTCCTAGAGTTTTGTGAGTTTTGTAGTAAAAAACAAATTTACGATGGTTTAGCGTGGTATGTCCTCTTATTTACTACGATATGACGCCAAACGTTGGTCAAAATTAGTTATGGACCCACTCGGCTTACGCCTCGTGAGTCCATAACATTTTGACCAACTTTTGACGTCATATCGTGGTAAATAAGAGGACATACCACGCTCAACCATCGTAAATTTGTTAAGTTTACTGAATGTCGGAGGAAAATAAAACATCATGAGTTTTTAATTTAAATATTAATGAAAATTAAAATAAGAAGAAAGTAATAAACTTCAAAAATAATAAACAAATTGCCATGGCATTGCATTGACTGGCCCGAAAATTGCTGACTTCTGATGCTTCCCTTTGAATGATTTAATTCATTGTTATATGGAATTAAAAATCATGCAGCTTAACTAGACTTAATGTTAGTAAACTATAATGATGAAAAGGTAAATTATACACCGTGAAAAAGATGAAAAAACTTACTGACGTGTCGGACGCTAGTCCTTTGTCGGAGTAAAAGAGAAAGAAGTGGTAGAAAGGAGTGTATAGATAGATATAAGACAAAAGAAACCAATGAGAACAAGGTAGGCAAGGAAACAAAAACAAACAATTAAAAGACAAAAGAAAAGGTTAGTTGAAAGTAAAGCGTTCATTAATCCTGTTGGGACTAAGAGTGCCCAATAGGTGAATTAAGCCGCATTTCTTTGGTCTTGCAACAATCATTGTTGCCGTTAATCAAAGAAAGACCGAAAACAATGAAGTCAGAAAGAGAATGGTTAGCTAGATTAAAATGGCGGGAAACTGGTTTGGTGGGATCGTTATTGCGAATATCATAAAGATGATTGCAAATGCGATCACCAAGACGGCGGCCAGTCTCGCCCACATACAAAAGATTACAGCGGGTAGATTTAATACAATATACAACATTAGAAGTATGTACAAACAAATTGGTCAGTGATTTTAACAGTGGATTTAGGACCGACAACAGAAGTGTGAGAAGCTATGTGAGGACTAGTGTAACAACATTTACGAGAACAGCGAAAAGTACCAGGTTCTTTGTTGATCTTTGGGTAATTATCATTATAACTTCATTAATAACTCAATTATCTGAAATCACAAAATTAATAAAGTTGTACCTCACTGGTTATTCCTTCACTAGAACCATCTTTTTCTTCTCCTTCTTGTTCTTGTTCATCAGAATTAAGAATTGCTGAATAAATTAACCATGAAAAATAAAGTTATCCAATGCATGTTATATAACTGTATATAGTGATGTAACATGTATCAGAAAACATAGGTGCCACAAAAGTACTGCAACTATTGCACTCACCATCATAGTGTTTTTGTTTGCATAAATACAGATTTATTCTGTTATATGGTTTACCAAGAGATTCCTTGTATTCTTCAACACAGAAAAGTTATGTAGTTCCTGGAACATGTAAAACCACATCCATATCTGGGTATAACAGAATCCACTCAACATCTGGATTCCTTCTCAATGTTTGGTTATGAGCAAGTTGTTTCTCTACTGCAAGTTGTTTGGCTGTAAGAGCTGAATCTGATTTCTTGACTGAAACTGGTAGAGTTGATCCTCTTCTAATTTTAAGCTCCCTTGAGTTGTCCACAAGGTCAACAAGACCCACATTTATCTATTAAAATAATCATAATTAATATATATCAATAATAATAATAATAATAATAATAATAATTATTATTATTATTATTATAACAATATTTGGTTATATTACGAAATATATTTACCAAAGAAGAAATGTACTAGTTAGTTGTTTCCTCTGCCAACCCAAACCCCCACGCCACCCCCTCCATCATCCATCAACCGAGCGGGAGAAATTACTGGGCAATACCAAGTAACCATCACAAGCACCTTATTTTCACTCTAGCACCTTATTTTCACTTTGGCCCATGATGAGGATGGGGATCGGAGTTTACAGATGAGTTACCCATTGTCCCCTCGTGGGTGGTGGAAACGCGGGCCGTGGAAACAACTAACAACCAAGCGTAGCAAGTGCGGCGATATGCATAGGCCTTTTTATATAACCAGCTGGAGGAAAAGGAGAAGATTTATAGTGGTAACATCAGCTATGTTTCGAAATTCATCAAGTTTACGGAACCGTATGCAAAGTTAAACTGTCAAATGCAGACAACAAGTAGCCCTCACCTTAACTGGTTCTTTGCTCTTTTTATTTAGGTCGGCTTTTGTTTTAAAGTGGCCAGATCTTTCTTTTTCCTTTTCCTTCTTTGCTGCTTCAAATTGTCTTGATTTTAACTCCATGAATTGATCAAAGCTAGGCACAGCAGCAGCTTGACCGTCTACAGCTGACGATCCACATGAAGTGCAAAACTTATCATCGTTGCCTATTTTCTTGCCACACTTGCTACAAAACATTCTGCAGGTGTCATTAGGCTAAACATAAAAAGAAAAAGGATGAAAAAGATTAAAATATAACTTTTGTTGAGCCAAAGAATAACAAAAGTTTGGAAATCGTTTCGAACGTTCCTTACCTTTCGCCGGGTTCTGCCAATGACTTATTAGTTCCTGGAATGTACGTGCTACACGTGAATATGTAGATTAGTTAGAAGAGCCCGCGGTTCTCCTGCAGTATATACCAATATAATTTTTAATCGTTCAGAGTTTTTGTTTTAGTACTGGTATTATTTTGAAAATTGAGTTTTGTTTTTATAGTTTTGACTTTTGTAAATGCGTTTTCAGATCTGAGTATTTTTAGATTGTTTACTTATATTAGTGTTTTTTCATCGTTTAATTTTTGTATATGTTTTTTGTTCTAAACTTTGTTAAAGTGTTTCGAAATTTACTGTTTTGCTTTGCTTTACTTGTTAACTTATTTTGATACTTGTTAACTTGTTTTGATACTTGTTAACTTGTTTTGATACTTGTTAACTTGTTTTGATACTTGTTAACTTGTTTTGATACTTGTTAACTTGTTTTGATACTTGTTAACTTGTTTTGATACTTGCTAACTTGTTTTGATACTTGTTAACTTGTTTTGATACTTGTTAACTTGTTTTGATACTTGTTAACTTGTTTTGATACTTGCTAACTTGTTTTGATACATGCTAACTTGTTTTGAGACTTGTAATATCGTTTTGTCCTAATCGGCCACCGTATATTTTAGATCAATGACGCAGTAGAAATTCCTTGCCCGCCTCCATTCAAGATTACGGCATGAAATACGTTTTTGTCATGAAAATATTCGACTAGAAATAAATAGGTTTTGCTAATCAAACCTAATATCATTTTTCTTGGTAATAAAATAATATAAAACTCGTGCGAGTACTATTTTACATCAACGACGCAGTATAAATTCCTGGCCTGTCCATTTACAATATTTTGTTTACGTAACTAATTCGAGTTGTATCAAAAAACAAAAATCGCACTTAAAGTTTCTAATTTAGCTCCAGTTTCTAATTATCTGCTTAGAACTACCAAATTAAGTTTAAAGTAAGTTGGATTAAGGCACTCTTACCACGAAAACCACATATGTTCAACCTCTTTCACCTCCTCCGTGTCCCGATCTTACAGATCTCAACATGCATTTTCACCTCGTGTTTCACCAATGTCAATCATGACGAGGTCCACCAATGGCATTCGTAACACTAAATTCCGATCATACCTAACTCAACAAAAACAAATGTACTGTGCCCATAGGCACAGCACAAAAAAAGAACTGCCTCATATATACTGTAGATCTTGGCTATCCGGTGTTTCACTGATATAACACCTCTAGCTACGCCGAGAATATAACAAGCACAAGAGGTAGTTTGTTCGGACTTAAAATGGCTTAAACTCGGCGATGTTTAGCAAAACCATAGTTAAGAGTCCGAAAATAAACTCGTATGATATAGTTGTAAGTATTTGTATGAAATAATCAACACTAGTTTCTGAAATAACAGAAAACTCATGTAAACAACTTACCCGTGAAATCCGCCATTTTCACGTGCGTCTCACCCTCGACGCTTCGTCTTCAAGTCGCTAAAAAACCTTCTGTTTTTGATTTGAAACGTTTAAAACACGTTCACAAGATAGAAAAATATCTGAACAAAGTACTTCTGGAAAATCAACGGCTTTGAGAAAGAATATAAGGATAAAACATACACTATAGTTCTGGAAAGGTCACGCTCCGCTACTCAAACTCTTGTTGTTGTCAAGGGATGTCTGGAAAGCTTGCCCGCCAGAGGCTTGTTGCTATGGGGGAATTTGACACGTGATCTATTGTTGCAAAAGGCCTATTCATATCAAGATTTTAGCAGCCAATCAAAACGCACCATGATAACAATGCGAGCAACGCAATATAAAGCGCGAATGAAGGAAGAAATATAAGATTTCGCTGAATTGCTAGACGTACGACGGCCATCGTGTTTTGGCAGGGGTCTAGGTCGACCGGCAGGGTTTTCGTCGATAGAATAAGGTAAGAAGAAAAAAATAGACTAAAAGATAACTATATATACATATATAAAATTATATCGATCGAGTAAATCGTAAGGAAAAAAGTGAATTAGTTCTTGGATTTTTTGAACAAGATGGTAGCTTTATACGGCAACCATGGAATCCTTCGCTAGTTGTTTAAGCGTATTCGATTAATTGCGACAAGTTTTCTCCATCTTTTCTTCGCTAAGTTACCGTTGATAGAATTTGATGTAGAAACCTTTTCATTTTGATTTCCACCGACTTGTTTTAGTTTCTTTTTAAATGGTGCAATTTAATTTTTTGCAATTTCAATATGAAGGAAGCTGCATGTGCATGTCTTGTGGAAACCGCGAACTGTACCGAACAATCGCGCAGTCATCAAATTTTACTCCGGATGCAACTTTCAAAAATTACTTTGAAAACGGTCTGAAATTTATAAAATATTCGATGGAAAATAATTTGCGTAGTGCACCTTTTGCTGTTCATTAACCGCAAAGGAATATTCATTGGAGCGAAGAAGCATTGTCATTAGAGCGAACAGGCATACAATAAGGCGAACGGAGTCTCAATAGTGCGATGGAACTTTCATTAAGAAATTTAGCATTGAATTTGACAATCATGAATATGTTTGCGTAAGTTCATTAACGTTTTCAAACTTTCATTAGCGTTTTGGTGCAGACAATAAACCACAACACACATTTAATACAGTGTTTTGGACATTTATTTACGCAATACTTGCGATGAACGTTCAATCGCACTATTAAGACTCCGTTCGCCTTATTGTATGCCTGTTCGCTCTAATGACAATGCTTCTTTGCTTCAATGAATATTCCTTTGCGGTTAAGGAACAGCAAAAGGTGTAATGTTTAGAGCGCTGCTAGAGTTCCCTGACTCTGAGGAGCGATATAAAACCCAGCAGCAAAGCTAGGCAGTTTAATTTGATCGCGCCTTCATACATACATACATACATACTTTATTATTTGGTACCTCAATTTGATATTTACAAGTCATAGATATATAAATTAACAAGAATTCAGGCACAAGCTACCTATAATAATCTAAAGGTTAGCCAAGATAGGCAGCTAGCATATTTACAATAATTTCATAAAATTTGATTGTCGAGAGAGGTATATTAATTCTAATTACAATATAATTATATTCATAGTAGTAATAAATTATGCGTTCGGTGTGTATATAATGAAGTTAGAGAGAATAAGAGAAAAATATCAAATGCCCTTGGCAGGATTCGAACCCATAGTTATATTCATATAAGAAAAGCAAGAAATAACAGAAAACTCATGTAAACAACTTACCCGTGAAATCCGCCATTTTCACGTGCGTCTCACCCTCGACGCTTCGTCTTCAAGTCGCTATATTTGCATAGCCTATATGGATCTAATTGGATATCTTGGAAATTATATTAAGTTTAATTTTTAGAATATTTTCAATTTTTTGGAAAAGATAGAAAATATTCTAAAAATTAAACTTAAAATATTTTCCAAGATATCCAATTAGATCCATATAGGCATTGTAAATATGAATAGTAATCTGCATTTTCATGATTTTTAAAGATGTTTCGGTACGTTTTCAAACGGCTTGTTTAAAAATCCAAGATGGCGATCTGGTTGTCACGTGACTTAGTTTCCATGGCAACCAAGGCTTTAAGGTTCCTTCTTTTCACAAAAGACATTAACTTGCCAAGTTTGGGTAAGATTCGTAGAAAACTGGCTATGAAACAGTTTTTCATCTGAGAGCCATGCCTTAATGATGCTGAGCGACAGTTAAACAACACCACGAGGTTAAGTTGTCTGTTGCCCCGAATATCTCGACCTGGGGTGGTTCCTTGGGGGCGGTGGGAGTAGCCCCAATTACTTCAGTTTTTGTCCTTTTTATTTATGTATAATAATTGTCTAGCTTAGAATAATCCAATAGTAATTATGTCAATCTTATTTCTTAATATGTCTAATTTATTTTATAGCTTCATAGTTTATCGTAAATTTATCTTGTGTGTATGTTATTGTAAATTAGATAGTTTTATCGATAGGTGAAGAGCCACCTCGTGGATTCTATTGATTAAACCATTATTATTATTATTATTATTATTATTATTATTATTATTATTATTATTATTATTATTATTGTAACACGACAGTAACCACATGCATTCCTGGGGTACTTCAATTATTTCATTATACCTTAATTAACACTACCATAAATATATATTGTTCAATATAAAATGGCAGTAGCTACATGTAGTCGTAGACTGTGTATGTTTTTTAAAGTATCATAGTATTTTACTATTTTCAGGAAACAATTAATCCAGGAGCCACAATGGACCGAAATCATGATCAAAACGACATCGAAGCCGAAATCCGTAGAAACGAGGAAAGGATAGCGGCTTTGGAGAAAGATTTAAAAGAAAGTTTGCGCAGTAATAAAGATCTTAAAGATAGGATCAACGTTTTAGAAGAGAAAATACAAAAATTGAAAGATGAGAATAAATTGTTGACAAAACAGCGGCCAGAAATGGAAAAGAGAATGGAGAATTTAGAGAAAGAAATTGAACATCAGAAAGACGTGTTGGTTATTGTGCAAATTGGCACAGCCTTACAGAGAAATTTGTGCAAGTACGTCCTGGGAGAACACTTCAAAAAAAACTGGTTCTACAAGTTTAAAGAAATTTGCAATTACATCCAGAAAGATCTGAAACATGACAGGAAGGCCCAAGAGTCAGCAAGGAAGCGGCTGACGGAAGTAAAGAAAAAGATTCCTTGGGACCAACGTTTGGTGGATAGTCTTAAAACACTTAATGAAACAAGAATCGGCTATGCTCGTCCTGACCTAAGCAGCGAAATCATCCAACAAGCTACAGATTATTTGAAAGAGAAGACTGATATTTTGGACGAGGGAATGGTCGACAATGTTAACGAACTAAAAAAACGATGGAAAACATCCGAAGAATTGTTAAAGTAAGTTTGCATTTTGTACATAAGTTAATGCTTTTTAACAATTAGAATATCTCTGGATGCGTTATGATTTGTAAAACCTATTTTCTGGATGAAGTCTCAGGGGCGGATCCAGGATTTTGTTCAGGGACAATGTTAACCCAGAGAGGGTCCTTCCCCCCACCCCCAGAATCAAAGGGAAAAACATTATTTTGTATTGGTTATCTTCGAGGTTGGGGCACAAAGAGTGGACGCGCGTCTGATTGGACAAATAACAATTTACCAGAAGTAAAAGTACAAATCTAACACTTCATCAGTTTACGAGACAGTCATCTTGTATTTTATCATCGATCTAGCTGACTTAAGTTTTTACATAATGTAAAAATTAAGTATTTTATACTCAAAATGAATCATAACGTTGAGAAGGACGAGTTTGAGAGCTTTGTGTGCTGCTCAGCTTGTATTGAACGTTAGGTGGTAGACGAAAACGAAAACCAGCCTTTTTGTTGATACTATATATAACTAACGTTACTTATTCAGTGAAAATTACCAACTCGCTATCTATTATCGCTACTCTGTTGCTGGTCCAATACTTTGGAACTCTTTACCCTATAGCACGAGAAGAATTGACTCTTTAGATCTATTAAAGTCATTCCTGAAAACAATTTTGTTTCGTACAGCATATCCATAATATTTCCATAAAAAGTTTTCCTTTAACCGAAACGAAGTTGAGGTTATTATTCCCGATATTCACTGAGCCTGAGGCAAATAATTGTTTTAGTATAAATACACAGGTGATTCTTTCAAAAAAAAAAAAGAAGAAGAAAGAATATAAAAGACACATTTTCCCCCGGTAACAGCAACAAAGCGGCTGTCCGCCATTTTGGATTATCGCTCGAGGTGATTATCGTGTGATAATCTGAGTTTCTCGACCAATTAGCGCGCGAGATTTTCAATAATCACCTGTGTATTTATACTAAATATTTATATTTGCATATATTTTATCTCTCTCTGCCAGCAGGGCCGCTGGAGGTTCTGAAGATGGTCCTGAAGGCGGTACGATGAATTTGTCTACCGCAGGACAAAGCCAAGACACCTATGCCAGCAGGGCCGCTGGAGGACTTTACCTTGACACCAAAGCATAGGGTGCCAGTTACTCATGTACATGGCCCAGTTACCGATTGTGAATGATCGATGGTTTTGCATAAATACGAACACTTTTAGCTTATAAACAATGCAATTATTTTGGAAAGGATATGTCCTTCCAATTCACATACACACACACCAAAAAACAAAAAAAACAACAAAAAAAATTACGTATGATAATTTTACTCAGTAAAAATCCTATAATCTAGTATTTTTCAAATGTTATATTTGTCTTTCAATTCGACAAAAAACAGCATTCTGAAGAAGTAAAGCAAGCTTACAAATTTAACACTTATCAATTTCAAGCACTAAAGTAAGACTTTTTCAAAGTTTTAAAAATATATAGATCCCAATAAGCTCAGGCTGACCACAAACGTGCATCAAATATATATGCAAATATATAGATATAGCCATTTAAAACTATCTGAAAATAGTTACATCTTTGCCATGGCTCGCATGACCACGTAAAATGGCGGTCCTGTCTCACTTAGAGACGTTAAACATAGAGGGCGCCACAAGTTTACCAGTTACAACTGTCACGTGTCACCCTCTCTAAATAAATTCGTCAGTTCCATTTTTGCTTTCATTTTCTACGTATGCATGCTTATATATGTTTTTCAAATCAAATTATGAATATTAAATAGCTAAATATAGTTAGTCAGCAAAAAAGCCGGTAGCCGAAACCTAAAATGAATCTTTAAGGATCATGGGTAATAATTTCATAGCTTTTTGATGCAAACTGCGGCTGTTATATCACAGCACGGAGCAATAATCACAACAGAGCCCAAAGCTACACCTGTAGCGAAAGCCCAAAGATCGAACTAGAATTTGGTAGTTGATTTTTAAGGAGGGAGAATAACCTGAGAACCCGGATCTAATTTGTTAATAAGATATTTGACTATAGATTTACCTGGGACGAACTTAGATGGGGCTATGTATGGGACCCTCGTAGTAGGCCTAATTTCGACTTTTAATTCAGTTACACACACAAATTTCGTAAGATTTTAAATTCCAATTTTCTAAAATATACCTTCCACACTACTAAAACTTTTTTTCTTCAAGAACGAGTTACTCCGTTACTCGTTTTAGTAACACCCTATCGTGTGTATGGGAAACGTATGGTACTGACTTACAGCACTTTCACGGTCTGTGGTATGCCGTAATATTGAAATGGTTTCCCATGAGAATAGTTAGCGTGTTAGTGGGAATCATACGGTACTGACTTAAGCCCCTGTCACACGGTACAATTTCTCGTGCAACAGAGACAAGTCAGTGCACGAGCATGTCACACCTAATTTTTTTACAAAAGCTTATTAGCATATCAATCATTCCACTTCTAGTCTGCTACGGCTCGGACGTGTTCCTTCTAGCTCAGGCTTTACCAAGACTTCGAGCTTTACTGAGGCTTTGAACAATGTCTAATACTCTGGAAGTACCGCAGGACAGGGTCGTCGAAGCGCTTGGAGCTGTCCGAGGCAAACACAATGAAGAACCAGTTCAAGATATCCCGGGAAGATTTCACCGACCGGAGGGGCAGAATCTCCAGCGCTTCTTAAGGCAAATATATTTTCCTTTTTATCTTTTATTTTTTTATTTTCATATTAAACCCCGGTCAAAAGAAAAGTAGTTTATGGCCTTTCGCTTCGTGTGGTTGTGTTTTAAAACGGAGTAGTGGCGTTTGTGGAAATAAGTTTTGCCTTTTGCCTCTGTGGTTGTGTTTTAAACCCTTGAGCGGCGTAGTGGTCTTAGGGCGAATATTCTTTCGATATGTTCTTTGCGGTTGTGAAGCATTTTACATGTTTTTTCGTTTGTAAGTTTAATAATAATATTTGTGTTGTGGTAATTCATGCACACTAAGTTGTTCAAGGCCTTTTGTTTGCTTTGCGCACCGTTAAGCTTTCGCGGTCCCTCGTGCAAGTTATGCACGGGTTTTTCTTTCGTTTTCCAGGAGCACAAGGCTTTCTTAGGAGCATTTCATTTTGGTATAGCTGCGATAAAAATTGCTGTATTTCGATATTGGGTCTAAAACGTTTTTGCCCTCCCGATCTAGGATGACAGTTTGAAAAGGGAGTCTAATTTCCCAATCGGATTACTGGCGCTCAAGACTGTGATTCCCTGAGCCACTTCCTCCTCGTTTATTGTTTATTGTTTCTCTTTTTCTTTTTAGCTTGTTTTTCCTTCGCAGGAATAGACTCTGTTCTCTGTAGTCTGTTCTTCGCCCGTCAGTGACAGACACGCCGTCATTGGTGTGAGAAGTAATAATATATTATAGGGTGACCAAGTGGATGTTGAACGGCAAGAATGATGAAACTCATTGCAGGTCTTTTCCAAGATAGGTCGCAGGAAAATAAGTGAAACTAAAACTAAAACTTGAACTAAACAAAAACACAACTAAACAGCACAAAATCTGGAGCAGAACTGATTTATTCTTCAAATTACGAACGTGAATACTTACATCGTCATTCCAAATATGGCTAGTACAAACGTAACGCAACAAACTCGAATCAACCTTCAACCAGTAAGTTTTCAACCAGTATGTTTTCAACCAGTATGTTTTCAACCAGTATGTTTTCAACCAGTTTGTTTTCAACCAGTTTTCAACTTGGTTACAATAGATAATATTAGTTATCTAAAATATTAAAATGAATTAATCTTTATCAGACTGATAAAGTAATCAGAGAATCCGATGTAGGAAGGTCGCGTTTTAGTAGCCTTTTAATCCAAAGAAATCTGGGGTGAAATTGTCAATTTGTACATGTGTGTATTTAACAATAACTTATGTGCACTTTAAAACACAATCAATTTATTTTGCTCAACATATTTTACATTTAACTTTATACATATTTCATAATTATCGTTTTAGTTGTTGTTAGAGCCTAGTTTTAAAAGTGAATAAACTTTTCAATATTTCGTTAGTAAATACCACTTGTGATCTGCAGAACTAGTTTATTGGATGCAATATTAGAATAATGAAAGTAATTCAAAGGTCCATTCTTAGCCAACCTAAACATGTAAGAAGATAGATTGTGATATGATGCGGACTCTTGCTGACAATAACCGAACCTATTTTTATATTTTTAAGTGTTTACTTCTTGAAAATGAAACTTCTCCAAAAATGCAGCCTTGCAGGCCAAGATAGAACTACGAGGTTACAACTAGGAGCCAAATCATTTGATAGAATCTCAATATATTTTTCTTGGAATAGCGGAAGTTTCTATAGTCTCCTAGCAGCTGCTATCAGTGTTGCCCTATAGCTACGTAGTGTTTTAGAAATTCTATTCAAATTTTAAAACCACTGTAGTGCGCCCTAACTTGTGCCGATGATGAATTCAATGTCTTATTATTTTCTGCAAGGCTAAGAATAATGTCATTATTGATTTATTATGATTCTCGTTTAGAATAGTGGTCAGTTTCATTAAAAAGAATATAACGACCTATTTTTCAAAGCCGGAGATCTTGTTTTTAAGAAAAACCCAAGTAATGGAAAAATACTTAAGTTTCTGCCTATGCTGATGATAGTATTTTTCAAAATAATGATAAATGTGAATAGACAGCTATAGAACCGCAGAAACAATCTTGTGGGCGGGAAGGCATTTGATTGGAGCGGAGTGGTTCTATAAATGTTCTTGCAGCCGTATTGCCTTAATGAAATATGATGAAAGAAATAATAAGATGATAAGATTAATAAGATTTAACAATGGCTCTTTACATCAGAGAGCCGGTTCTTCATCCACTGAAATTCCAATTAATTTTTTTGTTGATTTCATGGAGGTAGGAAAACCAGAGAACCCGGGAAAAAATCCCTCACTTCTGGTGCTCTGTCCCGGAAGGCTATCAAGCATATTTGGATCATATCCTTTTTTTTTTTTAATGTTATAAGAGCCGCTGGATGATTGTTTTGTCTAGAGAAGGCGATGACTGTTAGTCGACCATCTTCGTTTTCAACGATTTCACTGATACAGCTTCTGAATGTTCTGATATCAAGTCGTGTTTGCCTTGCTTCATCTGGCTCCAAAATACTCTCTAGAAGCTTCCTATCACAATTTGGGGCCTGGCCATAGTATGTCTACAATGAATTGAACAATCAAATCATCAGTCAATCAATCAGTTAATCAATGAACCAATGAGTTTCTCAATCAATCCATCACTTACTCCCTCGATCAATAAATGTATCAACGATAACATTATGATATTAATTATACAGCTTCTCATTAATCCCATATAAGTAACTGTCCAATTATTTTCTTAATTGGACAGGTCTTGTTGATATGGGATTAATTATGCAGCTATATAATTACTAGGTAATGGGATTTCATGCTCCCCAATCAAGAAATAATTAGACTCGAAAAATTCCTCTGACTGCCAAATTGAACTCAGCCTACGGCCTCATCCAATTTTGTCAGTCCTCGGAATTTTCCTCGTCCAATTATTTCTTAATTGGACCACAGCATGGAGTCCTATTACATATACTAATGATACTTATGGTACAACGGTGGAGGCTAAATGGAATGCCTCAAAAGGACCTTCCATTGTCTTACAAAAACACAGAATATGGCAGTTATTCATAAAGCAATGGAAGGTCATTCATTTGAGTCATTCATTTTAGCCTCAATCTACATGATACATCCACAAAAGCAGCAGCAGCAAAATAGTAACAGTAAGGGGTTCTCACAAATTATTATTGGATCCCTCTATCCCCCTTCCCCCATTACTTTTATAACGGACCGTCCCTTGCTTTACACGATCGCGTTCCAAGCTATGATGGAAAATTTCCTAATTGCCAACAAACATGATTTGAGATCTTTCAAACTGATAACACTGTAGTTTAGAAAAGTATTCCAATCTACCTTTCAAAGTCAATTTTCGGGGCGAAAATGGAGGGATTTAGCTCTATACTTTGTTTGGGATACAATTTTTGTAAAGTGTAACGTTTAAAGATGCGATTCCAGACATAAATTTAAACATGATAGTTCCGAACGCGATCACGTAAAAGTAATGCGAAACGGATTACAAGATAGATCGCACTACATTTGCATTAAGTAAACATCATTTTTTAGGTTCGTTTACTGGATAATATCAAATTATATGTCTTTTAAAATTTTACTTCGATATAAAAACTATAACAGTGTAATATTATGATAAAGACAATAGTCTTAAACCTCACAGGTTTATTACTTGCAAACATGTTTCAGCGTAGCTTATGACAGTGTAAATTTTACTAGTAAAAAACGGTATTGGAGGGGCTTTAAACTAATCCTGAATCTATTCCTACTGACACACCTTTCACGCTAAGAAATTTATGATAAGCACTTTTCGAATTGCATTTCTTTTATCTGTCATAAGACACACTCAACCACAAATCAAATAGTTACATACCTCGACATAAAATGGACATTGCAATGTTGAGTTTACGAAGGTCAGCGCCATGGTTTTGATAGAAAATCAAGTGCAATTCTGTAAAGAAAGAGACAATATAATATAATATTCCAAATAGTCTGGTTGTCAACCTCTTTTTGTAATAGACGTCTTGGCTGGATAACTTCGGTAGCCGAATGGTTTTATGAAAGTCTAGATGCAAGACTAGAGATGTTTCATTCATTTTAGTAAAATTACAAACAGCAGTAACAGACATTATTTCAAAAGTTGACGTCATGTTACTAAAGAACGCATTGGCGCGCGCTACAGTTTTGCCAGAGGTTCGATTTTGGCATTCTTGAATGGAATGAAAGTTGTGTTTAACGTTTCCTTCTTCCTTAAGACTGGTGCACTATATATATCGCGGTGGAATATACCTTGATCAAATTACGCGTGCATTCTATGACTTTTGTTTCTTATTGTCTAGATATTTACTCTTTCTTTCTTTCTTTATTTGCAGACTATGCTTTTAAGGTGGCTGCCTACCTTTGAACATTTGATTTGAGCCCACAATGTGCGCGCGCTCAAAAACCGCTGAAAAATCTACAAGATTTTATCGAAGAACCATACGCGTTTTGAGCTTCAACAGGGCAAAACCCTCAAATTTTGCAATAAATAGCAATATAGCCCAAACTAAAACAGAATAAGGTAACCATAGAGTTTTGGGCAAATGGTACTTTGATAAGTAGTTTGCGCATATAATTGCGTGGTTGGCAAATTGCTAAACAATATAATACTAAAGTGTGCGTGTAATTGGTTGTCGGTCTTGATTTGCTAGTCTTGCGGTTGTTGCTGCTGCTGCTATTTCATGGTCCTTAATTAAGCTCTGCCGTTCTCTAATTATCCGAGAGTTTGAATCCAACTATGCCTTATTACTCGCTAGAATTTTTAGATACGTTAAGTATATGGAGTAGAGTGATTCTCATATGACCGTGACAGAAAATAGACCATTTAGTTTGTACTTTTTGATAAAGAACAAAAGAAACAATGGGTTTAGAGTGTACTACTAACTATTAGTTTGCCTATTCTTTCACGGTCATATGAAAATCACTCTAAGAACGACAAAATAGGGAAAACAAAATGATCTGTGCTATAACTGGCTTTTGACCCAGGCCTTAAGTACCTTGAGATTGCAAGAACGTTGTTACGAGAAAAAGAACATTCGAGCGGGATCGATTAGCAACGTTCTGGCAATTTTCCAGTTTCGAGTTCTATTTTGCTCTAAGTTAGCCTCATTAGCATGTAATATATTCTTTAGAACAAGTAACAGCCTGTGGTAATGACACATGAACAATACCACTGCACTAGATTAGGATTCCACGGCTTTTGCTCTCAGTTCTGAATATTTTACGCACAATCAGGGCTAACACAGAGCAAAAGAGAACTCGAAGTTGGAATATTAGGTGTAGACCTTTTGCGATACTGTAACTATTATTTGGCAACACTGGCTAGTACATTCATATCGTAAGATATAGCACCATACCTAATTTCGCTTTCTCTTAGGTGTTCGTCAAGTTCAGTTTTAAGTTTTAGAAGTTCTTCTTGGCTCTTTCTCCTGAAACATGCTGCCACGATGGGTATGGCCCTTTCAAGTTCTCGAATTTTCTTTCCGTACTTGTCGCAAGTCTGGCAGGTGTCGACTCGGGCTTTCCGGAATGAATACTGGTGACTCATTTCTTCAATAAAAATTTTTCTGAATGCCGAGTAACTGAGAGGTGCGCTTTTGTTCTTCATTTTGAGGCCATTGCTTTTAAGATCAGGATGCTGTTCTGTGAAATCTTTCCAAATGCCACTTAAGCTGTATTTAGGGTCAAAATATAATTTTGCAGTTCTTTGGCGCCTGTAATGACTTGGTCCAGGATTGTAATCTTTGATGAAATTTGTTACTAACTCGACGACAGCTGGAAGTAATCTTCTTGCATTGTTCTTGTGTTTCCCACGCTGATCGTGTTGCAATGTTGGATCGCCCACGTTTTGTTTTCTCAAAAGGACCCATATCTTTTTATCCGATATTGCAAACACCTTTTTAAAGGCAGTCTAGCAGACTATACCAAGGCTAGGAAGTGTGTAGATGATCTTATTCCGCCCACTAAATAGGGTTTGGACTTGAATGTTGCTCGCAATAGTGTAGTTCAGGCATTGGTAGTCTTGACAGTAGATACGTTGTCTTTGAAATTGAATTTGGGCTCTGGTAGTTCCACTAAGGCAAGCTTTCCGACAACAGTACAGAGTAGTGATTTGTAGGTTTCTGAAGGGGGCATTTCTTCTCATTCTCGATTTCCGTTTCTTAGCAAGGTAAACTTTCTTCATCTTGGAAGGTCGGCTACGAGTTCCCTTCTCCACAGAACTGACAGATGGCGCTTTGTTATTCTTGTGGAGCCATGGGTTATTAGGGTCGTATTTGTAAAGAAACTCTTTGGAACTCATCCCTGCAAACGGACTTGCCAAGTATAAAAAATAGCAGTAGCAGCAACAACAGCAACTGACAGAAATTCACGAGCAACAACGGTGAAACAACGGACAACAAAAGAGCAGTCAACGTCAGCCAAAAAACGCCAACCGCCTTCATTTGCAAACGTTCATTTGCGCGAGCTACCAGAGGCAAATGGTCAGAAGCCCCTTATTTGGTGGCAGAGCGTTGACACTGCAAGTGACCGACTGCTGTATGACCAAAGTTGTCGGGCCCTGCTGTCAGAGTTTTTTTTGAAAAAAAAAAAAAAACCGGTTCAAACGGTCGCACGCCCCTAGCTCCTGGAAATCAGCTTTATTGTTGAATAGGCTAAGCATGTTGAAATAAAGTTGATCATCACCATCATCAAACAATTAGCCCAACAATTAAATGGTTAATAAAAAAGAAAGAAAGGTTGGGTAAGGAATGAGGAATGGAAGGAAGGAAGGAGGGAAGGAAAAAAGGAAAGAAGATAGAAGGAAAGAAGAAAGGAAGGAAGGAAGGTAAGGAAGGAAGGTGAAAATAGTAAAGAAGGTTAGAATGAAGGACAGGAAAGAAGAAAAGAAAGAAAGAAGAAAGAAAGGAAAGAAAGATTGAAGAGAGAATGAAAGAATTGATTGAAAGAATGAGAGAATGAAACGGGAAAAGAAGAAAGAAAGATAAGGATTAATGAATAAAACAAAGACGGAAAAAATAAAGAAGGAAGGAAGAAAGAAGGGAAGGAAGAAAAGAAAAGAAAAAGGAAGACAGAACGAATGAATGAATGAATGGATGTAGGTAGGTAGGTAGGTAGGTAGGTAGGTGGCTAGGTTGGTAGGGGGTAGGCGGGTAGGTGGTTAGGCGGGTAGGTGGGTAGGTGGGTAGGTGGGTAGGTGGGTAGGTGGGTAGGTGGGTAGGTGGGTAGGTAGGTAGGTAGGTAGGTCGGTAGGTAGGTAGGTAGGTAGGTAGGTAGGTAGGTAGGAAAAAAACAAAGCAAAGAAAGAAATTAACAAAAAGGAAGAAAAAGAAAGGAAAAATAAAAAAATAAAGAAAAATAGATTGAAATGGCGCTAATATTGACAGCTCTCTAAGAATGAATGTCCATATTAAGAACAAACTTAACAAAGTATACACTAAGCTTTCCGTTATCAGCTGACGCATTAAAAATTTGATCTCCATCAATACTGCCGCGAAGCTATATAAGGCCTTTATTCTACCACATTTTGAATACTGTAGCCCTTTACTACTTGGAGTTGCGAATGGTTTGCGTGATAAGCTTGAGAAAGCAAATTGTTTTGGCTTAAGATCTGTTTTCAAAGTACCTCACGATTGTCCATGCGACGATGCTTTATACACTTGGTCAAGTTACAAACTCTTGAACGTCGTCGGTCATATTATTCTCTGTCCCTGGTTCACCAAGCCTTAGCCTCTACGCGTGGGCCGAATTACATCAAGGAACTGTTTCGTTTCAAATTCAACAAAGTCGCTATATATATTGCTTCTATCATTAGTTAACCTACATTTACTAATTCCAGTTATAATTATAACACTGTCCATTTTTCCACTTTCATTCTTTTTTGTATTATTAAGGATTCTCATTATTAATTTCTTTTTCTTTTTTGGGGAGTTCAGGGGGGGGGGGCATAAATAATTATTTTTTTTCTATCCACTTTTTGTCTATATGGTATATATATCTAGTTTTTCAATCATGTAGCATCGCAGTATTGTGATTTATAGTTTATATATTTTTAATCAGATTTTATATACACCTATTTGCAAGAACGTTGACATACGAAAATAGAACATTAGTGATTTAGTGGGATAGGAATTATATCAAAAAACAAAAGAAGATCACTGAAGCTGAACTTTTTCTTTTGACTTTTAATTTTTTCCTTTCTCGCTAAATTACTAATGTTCTAATATCGTATGTCAACGTTTTTGCAAGTAGGTGTATCTATCTATCTAAACAAGAAAGAAAGGAACTGAACAAGCAAAGAAAAATGTTGGGATCCCTGTGTAAGACGTCTAGTACGCATGTCGGAGAAGCTTTGCATAAAAAAATATTATTTTTTTGCTTTTCCTCTATTAAGTAATTTGTTGCTGCAGCGATATTTTCAAATCTCTATGTCTGTTAAGAAGATATACCACGTCACATTAGAAGAAAAAAACATGAATTACACTTATATTAAAAGGTAAGGTACAGACCTCTTCTAATTTTTTCATTCATCAATGCTACGAAACATTTTCCCTTTTAAAGCGTTGAAATAAAGCAAATTTTTCGTAGCATTGATGAATGAAAAAATTATAACCAGTTGACAGACAAAATTTTTCTTTTTCAGTGAGTTATGACATTCTTTGTGGTACAATACTTGCCATTAACTGGACCATGCAGTTTTAACGCGTTGAAATAAAGCAAATTTTTCGTAGCTTTGATGAATAAAAAAATTATAACAAGTTAACAGACAAAAAATTTTCTTTTTCAATGAGTTATGACATTCTTTGTGGTACAATACTTGCCATTAACTGGACCATGCAGTTAAGGCTGAAGGGGTTTCCTCTAGAGCTGCCCTTTTTTAAATCCATGTTTGATTTCTTCATTTTTTACCCAGAATAGATGATTTTCTATCAGTAAATTTGCATGAATAAGCCAATTGGGCCATGCATGGCTGGCCAAAACAATAATCGGTGCCTTTATGTGGGTTGCAGCTTTTTAAGTATTCTTGTTGGGTTGTTGGTCTCCAAGCATTTGCATGCTATGCCATTTGATTGACGAAATATTGTACTCTTCAAAGGCATAGAATCAGATCAGCCAAGCCTAGTTCTGACGTCAACACTTCCCCACTGCCTCTGCAAAGCGTTCCACTCTCAGCGCCAAGCTTGGCTTAAGGCTTTGTTTTGTTTTTGATTTTTGTTTTTGTTTTCCCAGGCCCAACACTCAGTCAGTGCATGCGCACTTGAAAAACTGACAAGATCATTAAGGTGAGAGACCCATTAGTGCTATATAGATGGCTGACATTTCGGTACCAAGGGTGGAGGGGGGGGGGGGAGGGAAGGTAGGGCGGAGCTAGGGGTGTGCACAAGGCGCCAAAACAGGAATTGACCTTTCACTTGGAAAGCATTCTAGTGTGAAATCCTGACCACCTAACCAAGCTCATGTTAGGGGGGTGGGGGGTTACCTTTTCATAAAACAGGTTAGATATATATATATATATATAAACATTTGCTGAGTTTTAAATAAAAACAAGCCTTATCATTGTACAACAAGATCCATCATCAATCTTTTCATCATAATTATTTCTTGCATACGATAAGTAAAGAATGTTATTTTTGTTTGTCACGCCTAAGCTCTTCAAAGAAATATCCACGAGGATATAGCTCAAAATTTGTCTCACTGTCTGAAGTCTCTCTTGAAAAGACATTCTGAATTTCATTGATTGGTGGAGTCATGACCCTTGTGGGTTTCTGGAACCGAGTTTCAGGAGTAGATGTCATCCTGAAGGTTCCCAGGGGTGAAGTGACAGGTGAAGGATGGTTATCAGATGTAGCCATTCCAGTCACTGGTTGACAAAGCTGATTGGGAGGGAAAGGTCGTGCAAATTGATTTGGCATTGTTGCTACGGGGCTCTCAAAATTGGGATAACTGTAATCTGATGTATTCTTCATCATGAATTTGTACATTGTTTGGTTTATCTCCATCTTAGCCATTAATCTGTCATGCAAAGGCATCTTTTTCAGCTGAGTTCCTATCAATTCTGAAAAAATGGTCTCTTCATCTTTGTCCTTCTCGGGTTCCTTTCTTTGGTCAAGTTTACTCCCAATACTCTTTATTAGTTCTATACCTGCACTTTCAAAGTCATCCCTCTTTGATCTTTTTATGTTTTTTGTTCTCCCTGTGGTCTTGGATTTAATAACTGTAGGTTCACTGCAGTCCGAGTCCAAAGAAGGATCAGTCTTATCATCAGAAGCTTCTTCTTCATCAATGTTGCTACCATCTTCAGACATGGAGGCAACCATATTCGATGATGAACGGCGTGGCTTGATATATTCGTCCAACCAGGCTAAATAGGGGAACATGTCACTTGTCTCGCTCTTGACCTCGTTGACAGTCTTTGTGTCTGTGCCACTCACTTTTACACACTGTAATTTCTTCTTATTCCTCGTGTAACGATTACGAAGGTTCTTAAATGCATTTTCGGCATCTTTCCCTATCAAAACATTGATGGTTAATTCATGATATTAAGCTTAAAACTTCGTATACTGAAGGATGCAAAATCACTAGAACAAAACAAAAACTTTTGCAGTTTACCTGAAGCAAACCCAACCGAGGTGGCAACGTCACTCCATGCAAGATCCTTTTTGTTTCGATCTTTAAAATCTTTCAAGGATTTATCAAAAAGAATAGGAAATCCACGTACAGTTTCTGCTAGTTTTTCGTCAATGAGCACAACACTCTCTTCGTCCGCCATTTTGTTTCTCACGGTAAGCCGGGTTGGTACCCAGTGTTCTGTGATTGGTTTAATACCTTCGCTTATGCTTGTGCTTATGTTTCTCCTATTTTCACTTGACATAAGGACAAGCATAAACATAAGAAAAACGAACATGTTGGTTTTCTTGTGTTTGTGCTTATGCTTGCGCTTATGCTTATGTCGGCACTGTCCTCACTAGCTTATGCTTGTGCTTATGCTTGTGCTTATGCTTGTGCTTATGCTTGTGCTTATGCTTATGCTTATGCCTAGTGAAAACCAGCCTATAATGGTAAATGATGCTCTCAGTGTATTGAAGGGTGGAGGAAACTTTGAAAAAACCTCTTGACTGATATGATATAGGTCAGGGTCAGTTTACTTACAACTCGAATCGGTTTCTACGAATGGGAGAAGAAAAAGAACCTACAGAAAAGTGGTTGAAACAAAGGAGAGACCCAACAAACTCTACTCACATGTGATGTGGAGTTCAGGAATATCTAATATTAACGACTTACCTTCGGTTTCCGCTATAAACCAGAACCTGGGAGCCAAGAATTAATCGTATTTTCAAACTTTTTTTTTTTTTTTTTAACATTGCAGGAGGATGTTCACCACCTCAACAAATAGGCCCCGTAGCTTTGCCTTTGAAGGAGCTTAGGATTTGCCGAGAAAAAGAAAACCCAGAACAACTAGCTGTCGAGCAAGAACTGCATTAACTCTTCTAAAGACAAACTCCACACCTCTGAGGTGAGTACAAAACAAATCTCTTGATGATGTAAAACATTGGTAATGTGATAAGGCTTCGCATAGATGTTACTAGTATTGTTATTGGTTTTGTTTGGTTTCGGTTTCCTCATCCCAGAATCCAATAGACGGTCATGAACACAGGAATCAAAGATATGGCATCCAAAAACATCTTCCAGAAACCGGAGTGATTGCACCATCGTTTTAGGTTCCAATACCTGTGGTTTTTTTCCTCTGAAACCCAAGTTATCCTCACTTGTCACTATTCGCAAATTATCTCTTGTTTCACGCGTTTTATAGCTCAGAGGTTTTTATTCAATCGCATTGTTAAAAAGTGTTATGACTCTGTTGCTGCAGAATAAACGACTGAAAACGAAATATTGATAACCGAGCATCAATAAGGGATGGAGGATGATGATGATGAAAGTAAAAAGATTGTCACAAGGTTGTTGATCTTAAAGAAGACACAGCCTTATAGGCTAAAGCATTCCTGGTAGTTTAAATAAACACGGGTAAAAGGCACTGCGTCTTTCAGCGTTGCAAATAAATTAAATCAGTAACAGATTATTAAATAAGAATCATTAGAGGACATAGATAATGACTCTGGTATGATTTGCCGAGCTGAAGAAAGTAAATTCGAAGAGATCGATTAGAACAATCTTTGTTTTTACACATATTTGATATTTTCCCGCCCTTTTAATGAACAAGCGCAGTGCTTTTCACCCTTGTAAGACCATAAATGTTCAAAATCTTAAAACCAAAAATATGAACAAAAATTATCGTTGTTTCGTTTCTATCATAATCATTTTTTGTAGCTTTTAAAACATATTGATAAATATTTAAAACTGCCTTCGCTAGCATTTGCTGTCTGTAATAGAAAATGAGAGTAGCGTTTCTCTCGTAATTATTATATTTGTAGTTATTTATAGATATTGGTAAATAATTAACTGCCTTTTCTTGCATTTATTGTCTCTAAAAGAAAGTGATAGTGACGGTAACGTTGCTACTATAATGATCATATTGTAGTTATTAATAGATATTGATGAATAATTAAAACTGCCTTCGCTTGCAATTGCTGTCTCTATCAGAATCATTTTAACTGTCGATTTTATAAAACATTGATAGTTCAGTACCTTTGATTGTAAAAGAGTCAAACTAAATACATTCTTAGTCCCAATTGAAGCTTATAAAATTTCCTTAACCTATAATGCTTCAACACATTTAAATATGATTGTATTTATAGTAATTTAACATTTTAAACGATTTAATATTAAATAAAGTTGTTTAAAACCACCCGACAGTTTTTGTGGCTACTGCTTCGTATAGATATAGCTGGCTTTCATATGACATCATAATTTCCTGTCTCGTGCGGAATTTTCATCAGCTGAATCGCAAGTTTTAAATATAATTCTTTCTGGCTGACAGCACATGGTGATCAGTGTTTGACCACCATTAGTGTGGTGGAGCCAATGATGAGATCCAAAAACTTTCAGGAAAAATGGAGCTCGAAGCAAAAAACAAAAACAAAACAAAACAACAAAAAAAGACATTTTCCAGTGTTTCTGCAGAAATGCAGAATTTCATTGAGAAAAAGGATTTGGAAAATACATCGCTTTTATTATCCGAGTGCGAGGTCCGTACCGTAAGTTATTGACCGAGTTTTTTTCCACTGCCTTATGCCCCTTGTGGCGCGCCGGCCATAAAAAAGTGGGGGGAAACGAGGATCCATAACTTACGGTACGGACCGAGAAAACGAGGTTAATAAAATATCTATTATCTGGCAAGGCGTTGAGATTAAAAAGATGCGGTGCAACAAAAAGTAAAATTGACAGACGAATGTCAAACGAGATCTGCATTGCAAGGGCTTCCCGTACGTAGCTTGAGTCGCTCAGAAAGAGAGGTTTTAGTTCATTTTTGAATGGATTTAGCTATAATTTAAAGTTTTCTAAATTACTAGCTAACGAAAGGGAAGCTTTCTTTTGCAAAACGTGAATGCAAAGCAGAAAAGGCATCAAAAGAAAACTTCAAGAACTCAACATGAGCCAGAGAAGAAAACGGTCGTACTTCAAACTTCTTTTACACTTCACTGAGTTCCATCGAATTAATGAATTCAACTGCCAGTTCTTCACTTACATCTGACTCTACTGGTGAAATAGCATTTTCTGATAGAAATATGTCAGCATATTCCTTCATAGAATATACAAAAACACTCTAAACAGTTTCATTACTTGCAATATTTTCATCTTTAGAAATGATACTGTCTAGTTGTTATTTCTGAAGCAAAATTTTCCTTTAATGCTGATAGATTAGGCAAATCTACAGAGATTTTATGTAAGAGTTAATTACCGAGGTAATCAAGTATTTTATTTATCAATTGAGGTTTTCTATTAGATGTTGCTCATTATAAGTGCGAAGTCTATATATAGTTTTTAACCGGGTTAATAACTAACTTTATTATATACCAACTGTCAAAGCTCAATTTTCCTCAATTTTTATTGGTCGAGAGCGTGTCCCGTGAACGTGAAGAAATTCGACTGTTTCCTGGCGACCATTCTGGGAGGGGAGTATTATGTTATGGACCGGGAATAACAAAACCGGAAGTCACGTGATTGGAAGAAAAAAAACAACAACCGGAAACCAGAAAGCAACACATTTGAGCGCGCGTTTGCAAAATTCATTCACACGCTTTCTTTCACGAAACATCAGATTAAACATGGAGTCTTCCCGATTTTCTTGCCGCGGAGAGGCGGAAACATCCAATTTACTAGAAGTCAAGGATTCTACATCGACAAAACAATCGACTAAACAAGCAGTCAAGATTTTACGAGAATTTTGTGAGGAAATATGCCAACTTTTGACAAAGAAGTGCATATTTATTAAGTTGTAGGTTTGCTTTGACTACGGCTACGCACAAGTTGTGTATTAAAAACATTAACAATCTTATTCATTTCTCCATTTTTGTTTTGTTCTTTTTGAAACTTGGTACGATAATAAAGCACTTATTTACTAGGACCTCGGGGAAGCAGCATGTTTTGTGGTCCCCTCGGCTCCGCCTCGTGAAACATCAGCGGTCTCGGGACCACAAAACATACTGTTTCCCTCGGTCCCAGTAAACAAGTGTTAAATATATTGACCTCGCATTTATAATGAGGGTTATAACAAAAATAAAGCCTTGTGAATAACAAAGAAAACCGTGTCAATTGAGAAATAAGAGCAATTAAAGGAGCTCTCTCTTAAATTATTGTAAACGTAAACCATGAACATCGTACCGGTGGAGAGATTGGAGATCTTAACTTCTTTCTATACTCTAGTCGACCAACTTGTAGCTCACTTATTTGCAGCGATCCTTCCTTCCCTTTTTCTCTTCGCAACCAAACGCAGTCTTTACTTGCACCTGTATGCATTCCATTCGCGATGACTGTGGCAAGTAGGACAAACAGAGCAATGTTTCTACAATAATCATCAGCTCTACAATAAAGGTAGCTGACTACATTGGTAAATATTAAACAGAAAATTTAAAATTTAAACTTCTTTAACCTGGAATTTAATGCTGATTTTAAAAATGCAAAGAAAAATGGGGTGTTCCGAGCTTGCTTTTGAGATAATCACTCTGGAATGACATGCGTTTGCACAATTTTGGAAGAAAGATAGCGAAAATCAAGTTCTGTGCAAAAAAATCATAAAACCGAAACTAAAACTTGAAGGTCAAAACGTGTATGGTTCTTCAATATCAAATCGTGAAGATTATTCAGCGGTTTTTGAGCGAGCGCAAATCGTGGGATGAAATCGAATGTTGAAAGCAGTCAGCCACCTTAAAACAGACTTTTCATTAGTCAAATTCAAGCTTGGCCTTCATGTAAGCAGAAGTGATTTTCTAAATTGGTTGTCTAGATCCATCCTGGGCAGTCGGGAAACTTTTTCAAGTTATACTGCCGTGCACGGACGTCACTAAAACAGGGAATGACCGGGAATTGGGAATAGAAGACTACAGTGCCTGAATATATATATTATCTTGTACGAACTTAATAGCGGGGATCAGTAAATGTCGAACAGAGATATGCAAAATGAAAAAAATAAAAAATTCCCAAAATATTTCCAAAGATAGGTTTTGTTGAAGTAAAAAATTTAGAATTGTTCACAGGATTTTTGGTTTTCGCGAACGACGGCATTTTCTGTACATCAGCTTCACACCCGCTTTACGCCTGCCTCAGACCGGTATTAAGAAAAAATCCATAAAAAAAGAGGAAAGAATATATTTTGCCACTAAACCCCGAATCCCGATTTGTATAGAGGAATAACGTCTTAGTAATTTTTCCTAGTTTCATTAATTGAGTTTAATTGAATTCTCAATATTTCCAGAATCTTTAAATATATTTGTGTTTCTGTTCCGTTTCTGCATGTCAAATTGAAAGCTAAATCGAAAGGCTGAAAAAGGCATTGCTACATGCCCTGACGCTTTAAAACTATTTTCCCTTGAAAGAACGATGTTTGTTCTTAAAGAAAAAGTAATAACATGTTTGGTCTACTGAAACAACGAATTTTCAGTGCCCTGTTTTTGAGCCTACCTGACGTTCAAAACAGACACTAAATTAACTAAGCGAAGAAAAATATTTATCCGACAAAGTATTAATTTCCCTTAGTCGAATTATTGTATAGAACGGTCTGAACCTAGGTGAACTGAATGTTAATCGAAGTATTATGATCATCCGGGTGGATGTAGTCCTGAGAAGGACTGTTTGATGTGACTGACGTTTCGACAACCTGAGCGGAAGTCATCTTCAGAGTCAAGTGAAGAATAAAGTCAGATCGCCTGGTTAGGGTCTTAATGGTTATAGACTTATGAATGGTGGGATTATATGAAGACTGATCGAGTAACCTGTCAGTATTCATGACCCTAACCAGGCGAGCCCAGCTTGTATGTGATTCTGCAGACAGTCTAAGCAAGGAAACTCAACATCTTAGACGCACTTTTCATAAGAGCAATTACAGTGATAAGTTTATTGATAGCAACGCTTATAAACCTAGTAGACCTAAAAATAACCCTGATGACAAGGTTAATACACCAAAAGCCTTCATTTCACTGCCATACATCAGAGGTACATCAGAAATCATATTACGCATTTTACAACCACATAACATCCGCGTGGCTCATCGACCTATATACGAAAGGTCCTGACTAAGGTCAAAGATCGTGACAGCCCAAACGATCGAGTCGGTGCATTTATAAGATTTCATGTAATGGTTGTGAAGCAACATATATTGGAGAGACGGGTAGATAGTTTAATATCAGACGTAAAGAACATCAAAGTGCTGTTGTGAAACAGGATGAACACAATAATATTGCCAGGCATCATACCAAGACTGGTCATGCGATAGACTGGGACTCCAGTGAATGCCTTTCTTTTTGCAACAATAGGCAGCAACGACTTGTACTGGAGATTTGGTCTACCAAGTTTGAGCGTCATCCACTAAACCGCTCAATTAACTTACCGGCTCCGTATAATAGGCTTATTAGAAACAATAACTCCGCCCACAACACCGAAACAGTGACTCGCACTCATTAGACCGATGCCGCCAATTACGCAAATCCAGGTCATTAGGCTATTGTTATCGTGACAGTATAAATATGACTATCAGGCAAACTTGACAAAAAGAACTGAGACAAAATAAAAAATAATGCAAAATACGAAATAACGATTATATTGTCAGTAAATTCGCATTTGTAAAGGTTTTTGAATATGTTTTAGCTTTTTAAAGTGAAAGACAAGGTTTTTATTCAATGACATAAGCTTATCTCTCAACAGCACAAATTTAGGCTCATGATTTGTATAATCATACTAGCTGGAAAAGCTCAATAAATGGCAAATATTTGGTGTAATTTTATGTCATTCAATATTTAAATAAATTACCTATAGAAATATTATCAAACTATTGACTGAAAGTCTCCTTTTGTTTGCCGATAGGACCCCGCGATAGGAGGCGAACGAAGCTGCTTTTTAACTTTAGTTATTGTTAGGGATCTGAATATGCAAATGTGTCCGGCTCGCTCACTAGAGTGCAAACAATTAATCCGTGAAACCCAAATTACTAAATAATACAAAATAGTGCTAATTAAACAATAGAAAACAATGGAATTTGCATGAAATTGTACATACATATATACATACATACAACACATACATACATACATACATACATACATACATACATACATACATACATACATACATACATACATACATACATACATACATACATACATACATACATACATACATACATACATACATACATACATACATACGTACGTACGTACGTACGTATGTACATTAACATTTTTACGTATTAACGTATTAATTATTTATTTTTATTATTTGTACGTATTAACATTTCTGCACAATTTAAGGGACGATTCGATAGAATTCCAGAGATTTACTGTTCTATAATAAAATGTTCTTTGGCCACTGGCCGTCTTGAAGAGAGGAATATTCAGTTTTTGCGAATTTCTAGTAGTGCGATTGCTTATTTCTGCGCGTTTAACAAACTGCGACGAAAAATACTCTGGGGCACTGCCGATCATACATTTAAACGCCAAGGTAGCACTACGATAATATAATTGGCGAACGACTGGAAGCCATTTCAATTGTTTTAAGAAAGGCGTGATATGATCATATTTCCTAGCCCCGCATACAATTCGAAATGCAAAGTTTTGGACGGCCTGCAATTTTTGGAGGTTGTGCAATGACATTAGAACAATAATATAATTTACTGAACACTAGAGTGTTTATAACAGTTAAGAGAGTCTTTTTTTCAAATGCATGTTTAACACGATTAATCTGTCCAAGGCGAGACATGCATGCAGAAACAGTTTTAATGATATGTTCGTCGTATGATAAATGAGGATCGAGAGTCACACCCAAGTCTTTGGCCTCTTGAACAGGAACAAGGTCTTTTCCTAGTAGAGATACAGTAAAGTCCTGTAATCTAGGCAACATTTGCCTACTTCCAAACACCATGAGCTTAGTCTTGGTTGGATTTAGGAGCAAGTAGTTGTTAAAACACCAGTTCCTAACGTTAAGGAGGTCTTCGTTCAGGTCAGAAATGGCAGACTGTTTGTCTTGCACTTGAAAAGATATGAGGAGTTTCGTATCATCTACGTAGCATTGTGAGTTGCATTTCTTAGACACAGAAGGGAGGTCGTTAGTGTAAATACTGAAAAGAAGACGGCCCAAAATGCTTCCTTGGGGAACACCGCTGACCAAATGGAGAGGCTCAGAGACTGCTGAATTGATCCTAACGACTTGATGTCTTTCACTAATGTAACTACCAAACCACTGGATAAGTGAATGAGAACCCCTACATCTTGTAACTTTGTCAGCAGGATCTTGTGGCTAATACTATCAAGGGTCTGTTGTTGTTTGCTTGTTCGTGGTCGCCTTCTTTCGGAATGGGTGTTACTTCAGCTGTTTTCCAACAAGATGGGAATGTAGAAGAGCTAAGTGAAGCATTTACAATAGATGTGTTTGTAGGTATAATTGGTACAAGACAATCTGTGATGACACGAACTGGGATTTTGTCAATCCCAGGGGCCTTATTGGAAGGCATGGACAGTACTATGTCTTCAATGTCTTTACATTCTATTGTATGGAGAGTAAACTGTTCAGACAAAGGGTATTGTTTAGGGACAAAGCTTTCATCATTAAGGTCGAAATTGAAGTCATTGGCCATAGATTTAATTTTATCAACAGAACTTGGACCAACAGAGACGAAAAACGATTAAATTCGTCTGCAACAATTTTGTCGTCTTTGCTAAAGGTCCTCTTTGACGATGATTTCTTTGGTATACAAAGACGGGTCGCTTTCCAGATAGTATTCGAGTCATTAGGATTACTTTGGATTTGGTCTGCTACAAACTCTTTCTCTGCAAATCTAATTTCGTGTTTCACCTCGCGCTTAAAGTTCTCATAGGCGGACCAGGCTAGAGGGTCGTTGGTCTTTTTGGCCTTTTTGCGCCAATAGTGCTATTGTGCTATTTAGTATTACTAAAGTTTCACGGATTTACTGTGGTCACTCTAAGATGTTAGCAGATCGATAATTAAACGTTTATCGATCGTCTTACGTAATTTGATTACGAACGTTACACAACACCAACAAGCACAAAGCTCTTACATACAGTCTAGACTACTTTCACTATTTATATGACGAAATGAACTGCTGATGTTTCATGTGGGATATTTCTAGCACTGTGGACCCACTGCGCACATGCGCACCTCGCACTTAGTTTTATCTTCGGATTATTTATATCAAAAGAATCAAGGAAAAATGCAAGTTGAAGTAGAATAATACGATTAAGGCCTAAACTAAAATTCCAATGAGTCAAACCTTTTTTTCCTGATGTGTTAAAGTAAACAGTATAATCGTCAACATATTTAGATTTTTTCAGAAGGCTCGTAGGTAGAGCCGGATGCATCGGAAAAAGAACTTTTCATTAGATTTCAAAACGAGAGTCATGGAGTCTTGAAGAAAGTTCGGCTAGTTTTGTCATCCAAATAAACCGTTCTGAATAAAAAGTAGATTGATCGTCGGACATCACAAACACCCGAAGGAATATTCATGTATGTTAACTCCCGGTTAATGTATGAGTCTATTACAAAGGTGCCCCCCCTTCCCCCGGGCATACCCCGGGCATTTGACCATAGTCGAGTTCTGCATAGTGGGGAATTTGACGCTGAATATTTGCCCGAACGGGCGGGCATTTGACTACAGACTAAATGTAGCGGCCCTTATCTAATTTGCATAATTTATTCTCGGACTTTCCTCTTGTCAATTCGAGCCTTCTATGATTGCAAAATTTCTCACCAGTCTGGTTCGTGCTTATGTTCGTGCTTTGAATTAAATAAAAAATAAAAAACCTAAGTTGTTTAAAATCTGGGATGCCACAAAGGATACAAAGGATATGTTTTAAACGATATAAAAAGTCTTCACCTACTTCAGTTAATTTTTAATACTGAATTGTTTTAGAAAATGTCGTTGAAGGTTTTCCATTGGTGTGTGTTTTGCAGTGTATATTATTTTGCTTTCTTACGCTACTTGGGCTGGTAATCCTTCAACCACTAACCTAATTAAGTTTATCGACACAGAAAAAATTGCCACAACACATAAAATTGCTGTTTTGTTGAGAGGAAATTCAAGATTTGTTATCTATGATATTGAGAAAATTTAAAATTTTTTATTTATTATGATAACCACGAATAAAAAAACTTTAGTTGCACGGGCTCAGTTAAGTACTTTTTAGGTAAAATTTGAGATTCATCAGACTGGAGAGGCGGGCATTTGACCAGTTAGTGGAGCCTGAACGGTGGGGCATTTGATCATTTTGTTGGCCTGCATGGTGGGGAATTTGACCAATTTTTTTCCAAAAAGTCAAATACCCAGGGGGGTTGTCCGGGGTGGGAGGGGGTTTGGCACCTTTGGAATTGACTCATACATATCTGCGGAGGTAAAAATCTACTCAATAGATGTTGCTCGAGACAACTAACGACAATTCGCTCCAATAAATAATCAGTAATTTACAGACTTGAATGAAGTCAAATGAAATAGTATTTCTAAACGAATTTCTATTGTGTTGTGTACACGGACGGACGGAAGTGATGTCAGCCAAGCCATGAAAAATCAACTCGATAAATTACCATTTTTTCTTAAGCATGGGGCTCCGCTCGCGCGGGCCGCTGCAGCTCCGCTATTAAAATGCACAAGCACCCCACCTCCCCCTCTAATTAAAGACCGGTTCCTTAACGATTTTAAGCTGTACAATAATACTTTTGTCGGTTGTTATTGTCATTTACCATAACATTTTACCAGTTAAATGCTAGCTTCTTTTCCTTCTATTTCGTAGTTAATGGTGAAATTCATGATACCAAGTCCAAGGACATAAAATTTTCAGTTGGTGGATTTGATAAAGTTAGTCCCTCGAAAGACAAAACTGCATTTCCAAAGAAAGATCTAGAGAAAGAATCAGATGATGATAAAGAAGAAAATGAAGAAAACGAAATGTCAACAATAGATAGTCTTTTTTTGTTGTCATGTAGAAGGCTGTACAAAAACCTTCAAGAAGCACCGGCAATCTAGAATCTCACTTGTCATTTGGAAAGTGCCAACTCGTAATAGAAAGAAATACCCTTTTGAACAAAGCAAAGATCTTACATGAAGAGAAACTCTAGATGGTCTTTTTTGTTGTCATGTAGAATGCTGTATAAAAACCTTCAAGAAGCACCTTCAATCTAGAATCTCACTTGTCATTTGGAAAGTGTCAACTCGTAACAGAAAGAAATACCCTTCTGGACAAAGCAAAGATCTTATATGAAGAGAAACTCTCAGAGGGCGCAAGTCAGCAACACAACCACACATAACTCCAGCTGCTAAAAGCGTTGCAAGCGTAAATACAGGAAAGTCCTTGTAGTCCAGTAGCTAACCCCACATTTTTTTTTTTTTTCGAGTTGGCTGTACTCTACAACATTGTAAATAGATTTTATTAATGAAATAGTCAGTTGAAATATTGTTTTTGATTAGTTTTAGGGCCCGTTTGCACTAGTTTAAATTTAAATTTTGTTTTGCAAAAATATCTGTCAACATCAGCCGTTTCCTAGTGCGAACGCATTTTTTTTTTATTATCTTACCAAAATGTGTCTTGCTTTACCAAACTTCAAAGACTCTGCTTCGTCGCCGTCTTCCCTTATTTATTCGGAGCACAATTTGATTTTGAAGTTGCTGGACTCTCAAAAGACAAAGCACCATCATAAGTTGTTGCTGCATATAAATCAGATCTTGCAAAAAAGCGAGGAAGAAAAATAGAGAGATGATGAAGTCTCGAGGCGACATTTTAGTACTGGTGTGAAGACTAAACACCCGTGCGCGAAAAACACGTCATGTTGCACGATAGTGTTACATTTTGATTGACATATGCTTCTTGTGGATCAGATTTTGGTATTTTGTAGTGCGAACACAATAGGCCAAACAATTTTTTGTTAAAGCACATTTTTGTCATGAATCAAAATGACTCGGACAATTCTTGTCGGTCTAGCGCGAACGGGCCCTTAGCCCAGATCGTAAATGTCAAAGACTTCTTCTACCTCTAACCTTATGACCACGCATCAGGAACGCAGGGGTAAAATGGTGTCGCTGAGCAACGGGGCCAAGAAACATTTTACCTTTGGGTTCCTAAATATGACTTCTGAGGATGATTTCACGTTGAGCTACATTCGTGTAAAAAATATCTTCGTCTCGATATGGTTGAAGCCTATGACTGTGATAATTTCCTTGTTAGCGTTTGAGAATACACTACTAGTAGTTTGGAACAGAAAAATTATTGTATTGCTAAGAAGATACGCAACCTTTTGGACTCGAAGATTGAATCCTGAAAAGTCTTCAGCATTTTCAGAAGAGGACATTATACTATAAAGTAGTCATACGCCTTCGACACCGCGATGGTACTCAATAGTTTGACATGTTCCTGGAAATCCTCAATCAGTATATGGTTCCGGCGAAAGACGTTTTAGCCAATCACAACCAGTCGCAGTATAATCAAAGATACCCCAATAATTACATATGTCAGCCATATTCTACTGCCTGTAATCTAACCGCATTTGTAAATCTTAACTAGCCCCGCCGAGGGAGAGAGAGAATCTTGAGAGAGAGAGAGGGTTGTTCTTCTAGATATTTTTTTACGCAAAGACCCTATGTTTGGTATCTCTGTCATTTTTTATTTAAAATACCGAAATGATTCTCAAACCATAGATATGGTGGGCTCAAATAAGTACTTTTGTCGGACTTTAATATAAAAAAATTAAATATATATATATAAAAAAGATATTTTACAATATTGTAACGAGAAATATATTTTACCGCGTAGAAAGTTTACCAATTCCCCGTTCCCCCGTTCCCCGTTCCCCGTTCCCTGTTTTAAAGATAGCCCAGAAATAATACAAGGTATAGAAACGCGTTAAAATCCTACATACTGTTGACATGCTTAAATCCGGCATGAAACGGATAAAAGAAGGATCTGCTTTACTGATCATGCGAGTTCCATCTAAGTTTTATCTAATTTATCAGAGAACCGGCAAGCTATTTTTTTTAAATTTTTCGTTCTTTTTCATTGAGCAGCTTGTAATTCTTGATTACATCAATTTTCGCCTTCTACTGTAAACTGCTTCTCTGATCATAATTGAACATCGAATATGCTACATAAGCTACTGACCTACAACTTGCATTGCTTGTCTTTGTTTAAAGCCTGCATGGTGTTCAATAACACAAGCGCAAAGATAAATAAAATTCAGACATTTAATGAAACTTCAGAGTATTTTCATTCAGTTTTCGCGGAGTATGTTGATAACCTCTAGTGCTCAGGGTCAGTCTACTTCGATTTGTTCTTTGATTCATTACAAGACGTTCTCCTATTCTCCTGATTACTGATCTCGGATTACGCTTGCACAATAGTAAATCTTTATAACCTTTTTCGTAATGTATACGTTTTTTTACCAGAACAATAGTCAATCATGACGTATGACCCTCCTGACTAGGGTTTTGAGTTATGCGTATAAAGCTCCTCATGTGACAAAAAAGCGCTAATTACGTTGGCACGCGGATCGAATGTAAAAGAGGGTTGATGACTGAAGCTGTCAAAAAACTAGTTCTCTTTACCATGTAGCCTACTTTTTGTCGTTCGCCATGAAGGTAGTTGGTACCGGCACATACCCCCCCCCCCCCCCCCCCCCCCCCCCACTCCCCCCATCCCCTTCCCCACACACACACCTCGTCACCGAACCAAAGAAGAAATAAGAAAATTATCTGAAATAGACTGGTGTATGGAGGTGGTGGGTACCAGCATATACCTCCCACCCCCATCCGTGAAAAGGTAGGTGATGGCGGGCAATACCCCACCCCCCTAAATCGGGTCCCTAGCTGGGACCATTGTTTTGACCTTCTCCCTAAATTATCGGTAATGGGTTCTGTGTGTGTGGTTTCTTTCGTTTTTTTTCCACGAAATGGGTTCACGGAATTTTTTCCTCTCTCAATAATCCATTGGATTCTGCGTTACGTAAGAATTTATAAGTTGAAAGCGGAGAAACGCTTTACCTCATAATCCGATTCACAAGTAGTATACAAATAACGGCTCTGCACCGTCAGGCTGCCCCGCGCCCGTAAGTGGAGGGGTAGCTAGCGTTGGGATGACGACATGTCTAAATTAAATTTCTGTCTGCCGCTCCGGAGCCGCTCCGGGACCAAAGGGGGTACTTTTTGAGGGGTACTTTTTCAGGGGGTACTTTTTTGCATCCTGAGGATTCGGCCGGATGACGTCATGACTATAATTCAAGGCAGAAGGCAATTTTTCCCCTGCTCATTTTGCTCATGCATGCGTTGCTCTTGATCTGCTCATTCTGATCCTGAAATGCTCATTTTGCTATCCTATCGCATTCGACATCGGAAGATTTGGGTGTATGCCATTCCGCGAACCCTGCAATTTTGTTTCATTCAACTTGAGCTAATCTCTTCGACGAAACAAGTAAACAAACCGCCGTATTAAAATAAATTGAATAAGCGTTTATGATACGCAGTTACTCAACCGAAGGACTACTAGGCTAAGCAGGCACTCAGCTGAAGAACATGCCATGTATTGAATGCGACGGGCCATCAAAAGTTCCCGACTGTCCCGACTTTTAGCGTCGAAAAGAACGAGGGAAAGGACAATTTGGACTAGTGACCATGAGAAAAATGTCCCGACTGTCCCGACTTTTAGTACTGAAAAATATGATAAGAAGGACGATTGCGACATGGAAATGTCCCAATTATCTAACTGTCCCGACCATCGCCCTTTAAAATAGTCATTTTCGTCTGTTCTTACGACATTGCTATCAAAAATTTAGAAAGTGGCATGGCCCTAGTGGCCCTCCTATGGTGTTCGAAATAGTAATTTTCTTCTTTTCTGAAATTGAATAAACTTGAAAAAGTGGCCCTAGTGGCCCTCCCATCGTGTTCGAAATAGTTATCTTCTTCTTTTCTGAAATTAAATAAACTTGAAAAAGCAGCCCTAGTGGCCCTAATGGCCCTCTTTCTTTTGTAATATAGTACTAGGTCAAAGCTCTGAACAATATATTTTCAGAAATGTAATTTTTCTGAGTTCTTGGAATAAATACTGTTTTGATGATAGAAAGTTATCATATGCTAGATTTAACGAATTGTTTAAAAATTGGAAGTCAGCAGATCACGCTAAAGACATGTATATCGAAGAAAGTATTACAGACATAATAAAAGTTTCTAAGAGTTTAGGAATTTAGATTCTTCTTACATCCAGGAATAATTATTGAAAAAAAAAGTGTGTCGTGCGAAATACATGATCCTAACGTCAACTTGTTAAGAATATGAAAATAAACTGCAGTTGTATTCATGCGATACAACATTTTCTCTGTACTGTAATATAAACACACTGGGAGCTTTAGAGCGCAAGAGAAGGCAGGCTTTGGGAACACGCGGCGTAGCCAAGTGTTTCTCTAGATATTGCTTTTCGAGTGCTCTACAGCTCTCAGCGTGTTGATATTACAGTACAGAGACATAACCAGCCGATTTATTATCCCTTAAGTTAAAGTTTCAAAGTTGGAGAAACTTGTCATACTTTGCAATACTTTTAAGTTTGACTGTTTTAGATTTCATTTATCAGCCAGTGGTATACGGAATTTCACTTCACATATATATATATGTGTGTGTGTGTGTGTGTATATATATATATATATTATTTTTTTTTTTCTAAAACTTAGCGATTCATAATGATTGTATATAAATACCCTTAATGATCCATGAAAGTCTTTTTTCTAGAGAAGCTAAAACATAGAAGGATATTTTCAGTACAATTCGAATTTGTGACGAACATGACATGTAAAGGCGTTACTCGGTAGCATCAAAGGTCACACCCAATTCTTTTAGAATGTTGCGTGGACATGAACGTTTGGTCACGCAACGCCGCTATTAGTAAGAAGCCACTTGAATCTAAATAAGTGCTACTTTACTGTTGATAATTTTCATTTTATTATATAATCTATTCAAAATTTGAAGCATTATAATTGTTTGAGTAATTTTGTAATTTTTAAATATTTCGCTTTTTTAGGATTGTTTAAATAAATTCATTAGATTGAGCCGAATTAAGGCCACTGTTTCTTCTAAATTTCTACATCCCTGGTGAACTTTAAATCACCATTAATCATCACAAAATAAAATTTCCGTCTACTCACGATTAGAAAATGTTAACTTCTTATAACGTTTTAGTATAGGTAATAACACGGTTTCAAGTTCAAGAAATTGCACGAGACCGTAGGTCGAGTGCATTTTCAGCTCTTTGAAAAACACACTTGTGCAAATTATCTCAAATTGAATGAGAAATCGTGTTATTACTTAGTAATAACAAACATGAAAAAATACCAAAAACAAGTGACGAAAGTATGTGAAATATTCAACGCATAATATTTTATGAAATTCGTTCGTTCACGACCAACTATATTCAAAGTAATTTTGGTTTCAAATGCACAATTCAATGAGTTTTTTATTTATTTTAAGCAGAGTTAATAGAGTCCCCTCTATTAACTATGTTTTAAGCCAAAATTTAACTATATATGTTTATTGTAAAAATTCTTTTTACAGTAAAGTAAATCTGAATCACTATGAATGTAGACATTTGGATTGACTGACTTTGCAGCTAACTGAAACTGTATATTAAAAATATATATGCCTGACAGTTGTTGAACGTGTTCAGAAAACTTTTCGGCCCAGTTTTGGAATCTTGTAGACCACAATATTGTGTAAGCACTTATTACATCTTGTTCATTTATGGTCTTGTTCATAGTCTTCTTCGTTCCTGTTTTAGTTTTGCTTTACTTCGGCAAAGAATCGCTCGAGTATTTTCTTTAGATCGGCTGGCTCATTTCCATCAATTCATGTCATAGCTTGTTTTCTTCTCACTATTTCTTCTATAAATTCAGCCATAACGATGCACTTTTACTTGTGTTTGAACTGTTTTTTAGTTGTTTGATAGTATTACACTTTGATAGTAAAATACGTAAAATCTTTGTTTACTTTTGCCTAAGATAAGATGGCTTTCATTTTCCCCCTCGATTTGCTAAATTTCCGTCAAATTTTTCGTCATAAAAATCTGTCATCTTATTGGCTAAAATCCTTTTCTTTTGTTTATTATCCAATCAAAAGTAATAATTCCGTTTGTAATTTGCAATGTGTTACAATTTTCTGCGCTGTATTACACTTTTCTGCACTGAATTACACTTTTCTGCGCTGAATTACACTTTTTTGCACTGTATTACGTTTTAAACAACACTGCTCTAAGCCAATCAGAATTGAGTACTTTTTTCATGTGTGTTTTTTGCTTATTGATTTCGTGATATCGAATTTTTTTTTTTTTAGTCAATATGGTAAAAAAAAAATTTTTTTTTTTAATTCTTTACTTTTCATGAGGCGCCAAAGTACCTTGTTAATTTTTTTCTCCACCATTATATATATACATATTTATTGAAAGATATTCATTTTTTTAACTAAAAACTAAAAACTATAAACAATTTTTTGAAAAATTTAAGCCATATAACGTTTTGCAAGGCAGGTGAGGCCCTTGAAGTTAGAGTGTATTTTGGCTCTCTTAGAGAGTCATTTATTGACGAATACGTTTTTCTCATTTTTCTCGGAAATCAAGCGATAATATTCGAAGCACGAAGTGTACCACGATTTCCTTTGGCTATAGGTCAAACCTATACTAGAATATGAGCGAAATCGATGTTTTTGCCTGTTGCCGGCAAATTTTGACTTTTTTTTTTTTTTTTTTTTTTTTTTTTTTGCACCTTTTCTTAATACATTTGTACATTTCCTTGTAAAATAAACGTTTTTAAAAAACTTAACCATATGTAAAGTGACAAATATTGAAAGTCTCATCAATTGTCAAATTGTGAAAGACCGAATTCAAACATATGGCATCCACTTTAATTTTTTTATTCATATCATCAAATTGCATTAACTTTAGTGTTTTTTAGGCCACGCTGTGAGATCAAGAAAGGTCTTCTTTGAGGTACTTGAGCTGAATGCATCGTTACCATGGTACTTTGCCATACTTAAAACCCATGAGATCTTTGATATAAAGGTGCTCGAAATCTTTTCAAATTATTAAATCTGGAGGAAAATTTAGTCAGTAATTTTTAATATTCAATAGAAATTAAAGTCAAGTTTCTGCCAAATTTTCAATCTTTCCCTTGTAAAAAAATGGTTCCAAACAGCGAAAAAATAATTTTTGCATTTCAAAAACTGAACATTTTGCCTTCAAATTTTGACTAATCCTGTATTAGAGGTACTTTATATGATTATGGAAATACATTTTTAATACCGTTTACCAAAAGGCCAAATTTCTAAAATAAACCCTCATATTTTCACTTTTTATAATACATTAAAAAACAAATTCTAATGTTGGAATGCTGTAAAAATAATTAGAAACATTTTCTAAAAAAAACCCTTCATATTTTGGCCTATTTTTTGAAATGCTACCGGAAATAACTTTTTCCATTTTTTATTATATTAAAATATGACAGAATAGCCTTTCATTCATTGCATTTCATTTGTGTTGTGTTGAATTAAATACTTTTATTTGAATTGCGTGAATCTTATATTACACAAATTTAAAAACTGTTATACATAGAGGCCCTGTAAAACTTGTCGTAGCAGGCTTTATCATTTATTTCTGTGAATTCAAAACGGTGTATAATCATAAGGTACGTTTTCTTGCATTCATTTTGTTTCAAATAGTTCCTAATAACGTTTTTAATGCCAAGAGAATTAACTTTAATGTGAATCTTTTAGACCACGAAAAAATACACGCCCTAGCATACTAATTCCAGCTGCCCCGCCCTAATAATATTTGATCTAGTCTCGTACAGTTAATCCTTTCTTATCAGTCGTCATTTGATGCCATTATTCCTAGAGAAAAATTAAAGTAAAGTTGAAATTCGTCCGGGTAAAGTTCAGAATCGTTACAACGTGAAGCATAGTCCGTGCTCGTCTAAAAGGCACGACATCTTTGCATGAGGTTTGGGTAGTTTTTTTGTTGTTTGTTTTTTTGTTTTTATTAGCTAATATTCGTTTCATTTCGCTTTACTCGACACAGAACGCTGCAGTCCTCGCGCTCATTCCGCTACTGAGGATAGTCCAATTTTATTCACGTTTGTAGCATTTCCATTTTCGCGGAAACTTTCGAACTTTTTGTTTTGTAAAATTGCTGAAAAACGTACACGGTAAGCCCTGTTTTTCACGTTTTGGCTGAGTAGGCTTTAACGAGAAGTACAAGCTTTAAACAGGGAAGTTTTGAGTATTTTCTCGTGCACAGTCATACGTTTAATAGCTGTAGTTTAATGGGACTTAAATTATAAAGATAATAACCTATGTAAATGTTAAATCAGGCATAAAATGGTTTTTCCGAGGGCTTTTTATCTCCCATAAAGGAATAAAGGGCTTGCTTAAAGCAATCGGAGCAATTTCATTTATTCGACTAAATGGTTTGCTTTAAACTAAATTTTAAATAATGTCTACTCTCTTGGTATTTTATAACCAGGGTAACACTTCTGTGGTTTCGTTGCTTACACATTACTTCAGTTTTGACAATGCCAATTTTCTTTGTAAATAGGTGCGAATAAAAAAATGTGATTTCTACACTGGCTAACCAAAAACAGTCCTTGGTTTATCTTTTCTAATTCACGTGGTTTCTTTACGTAAGTTAGTGCATACAATTGCACTTCATTATGACAATATTTTACCATATCATATCATATCGGTTGCCGATCAACTAAATCCCTTAATCATTCCCAATTCTAATCATCGTCCGTGGGCAGTGTGGCCAGTTTGGATAGACTTTCTACTTTAAGCCTCGGCAAAAAATATAGTGGGCAGGTATCTTAGAATGTGACCATTGAGTCCGCTTTCTTGGAGTGGAAATGAAGAAGATTACTGTTCTGGGTGTGCGGAAAAAAGGGAAAATAGAC